>NC_090321.1:85989186-86289186 GCF_040869045.1 Eurosta solidaginis | reverse complement strand
TTCAGTGTCATTTTTGGTTCTAGTTATAGTTTTTTTTATATCTGCATCCGTATTTTATTGCAAACCAAAGCCGTAAAATTATTTGAAACCTTCAAATCAAATGATGGTATCGATGTGTAGATATTGATTTATGACCTTAATATCACATCCAGCAATGTGGATAGTAAGTTACTATTAGTTGCATAGTTTTAGGCTCACCTCATATATTAGCAATTTTATTACACCTTTTTTTGATCGGTGAGTATTAAACCAAAGAAATTGAATTTTCAATTGCTGTTTTACCTTATTAAGATTTGACTTTCCTCGCAAAGGCGATTATGTCACACACAGTAATTGAACTACAAAGTCCAAATTTAAAGCATTATTTCAAATGTTGCACCCAAAATCTTGGACTCATTAAGGTGGGCACAAACTAACTTTAAGGGTTATAGAAATCAGAATCAATGGCAGCAGCAACCCTCAGATCTGAGCAATTGTCGTGTTGAGAGATAAATCATCTTTACTTTAGTTGAGGGACTTTTGTGTCATTTCAATCTGTTGGAATCCGCCTCTTGTGCGGGAGGATAAACCTCGAGCAACTCAGTACGTCGAAGCTGTTAATCCTGAAGCTACTTATCCCTAAAAAGTTACCTATAATTTTGTTGTTGACAGGATTTTGACGTGTATCAATGTCATTTTTGCTTGGCAGCTCGAGCTGGCGGCCGCCGTGGTGTGGTGGTAGCATGCTCCGCCTACCATATCGATGGTTCTGGGTTCAACTCCCGTGAAAAGTTACATCTAAAATTTACAAAAAGTTTTTTCAATTAAAAAAATGTCTAACCTAATCTCTCTAATTTCTGCCATGAAAAGGTTCTCAGTGAAAATGTATCGAAATTTACGATGCCGTGCGGGGCGGTATAAAAAACGAATAATTGGAAGATAAGCTCGGCCTAAAGCTTTATTTTATTTAGCTAGAATTGTTCAAAAGGTAGACATTTTTTAGAAGAGCTGAAAACCGGATCGTAAATTGAACCGAACCGATTTATAATCGGTTTGTGAATTTTGCATATAATAAAATGATTCCGTCACTATGGTGAGACATTTTTCCTCATATTAATTTTTTACCTGGATAAGGTTCAACTGATCGGTCCTAGAGGACCTCACATTGACTGAATGTGTGCAAGGTGCTACTGGAAGTTTGTTTGACTACCAAACTGAAAGATTCTAGAGACTAGAAGTATTCTAAGACCTATACTACTTGCTTCTTTTAAATCTATGGGCTGAAGTCATAGTCTGACGAGCGCTGGACACGAGGACACTGCTATTACTGACCACGCCTGATTTAAAAGCACGTGGTGCCGTAAAGCAGTATCCAGTCAGAATGCGCATTATAAACCTACCTACTTACTTATTTAATTGGCGCTTAACAGCTCCAACGGTTATGGCCGTCCAACAAGGCGCCAGTCGCTTCCTCGATCTTCTAACTGGCACCAATTGGTCACACCAAGGGAATTTAAAACGTTTTCCACCTGGTCCTTCCAGCGGAGTGGGGCAGCCCTTTTCCTCTGCTTCCATGGGTGGGTTTCGATAAAAATACTTTCTTACCCTGAGCATCATCTTTCATTCGCATTACAGGGCCTAGCCAGAGTAGCCGCTGTGTTTAAATTCGCTGGACTATTTTGATGTCTGCTTAAAGCTCGTACTCATCATTAAATCTTATTCGGAACTAGCCATAGCCAACGCATAAGGGTTCATAAATCTTTCGAAGAACTTTTCTCTCGAACACTCCAAGAGTCGCTTTGTCTGATGTTGTCCATGCTTCTACACCATTATGAACCTACAGTTCCCTGTATTTAGTGATAAATGTTACTTTGTTGGTTTTAGATCCTGATGATCTTCGACACAGCCCGATGCAATGTCTTTCCCGCTTAGTCAATGATGTGCAAGTCTTTCTTTCTTAATATCCCACCCATTCTGATTAGGACGTAGACGACACAAGCTTCGAAGGATGCACCCTTCTTAGCTAGCCCACTGCCAATTTCATGTCCATCTATTCCATTTGCTTTAGGACCCAATATAGATATGTATGTGTTTCTCCATATTCCGATTCTGTTCTGCTATGCGAGATTATTTCCCTAATTGCTGGGCGGCAGTCAACCTAAAACTTAACGCGACCTCACCATATGCGTTAGTTTGGAATCACTAGAGTAGATATACGTGTATATCCTCGTCTCGTATTAACGGCCCCTTGCGCAAACCTTCCACCTCTATTTTGGCACTTAGATCCCCATCGAAGCGCAGGTATGGGATTCAGTAGTATGTTCGTCCAGGCTTTAAGTCTTGTTGCATTTGTTAATAATATGTCACCAGGTCTACAGGTGAGATGCGTAATCTTCCTGCAATTTAAACCCACAAGCGTTACACCACCCCATATTTCAAACATCTTGAAGTACTGTAACCCCTACGTATGCATTGCTCCATAAGTATACATGTATACAAAGAATATTTTGCGTAGTGTAGCGCAGCTCAATGTACCCTTATCTTTATCTGTATTCAAATATTGAAAGAATATTGATGCAATGCAAGGCTAAGTTTTGCTATTTTCTCCTTTTTATAAATTGTATTCTTTAATATCTCTTGTTGGCCTATATCTCGTCCAACGGTTCTTCCGAGAATCGGGAAGTTAATTTAAAATTTAAATGTGTTCTATATCTGCAAGTGACATATTTACATATATTCATTTTACATAAAATTATTTGGCGACCTTTATGTAACTAAACTTTGTTGTTAGGCTAGCTTTAGGTCAACTTTCGTAAAAATAAAACACAAGTGTTTTTCTTTTCTAACCAATATATTTCGGTTACTCCACGGTAACCGTCCTCAGGGTAAAACTGTTGATGAACATAAATAAAACACAAATTAACAAACTTCAAACGTAAGAAAATAATAAAAAATTAATTAATTAAAAAATAATAATAAAAATACATTATTTTTCACATACATTAATTTTCACGTCTGCCCTGTGTGACGCGGAGTTTGGTACTGTTTATTAGTTAATAAGTGCTTATATACATATATGCGCGCAGTCGGAGCTATCACTCTTAAAGTTAAGTCGTATATTCGACAGTGTGTTTACTATATGTAACATCTCCAATGTAAATCTCTTATTGTAATTTCGTTCTTGTTGGAGAATTTTCGCGTCGTCGAAATTAGGCGAATGCCCACTAGATGAACAGTGGGCCATTAGTGCTGTTTTTGGGTTATCAGTTGTATGACAATATTTGAAATCCGATTTATGTTGTGAAAGTCTGGATTTTAATTTCAATTTTGTTGTGCCTACATAGACACTCTTGCACGGCTCTCTGCCACTTCCTTTACACGGAATTTGGTACACAACATTGCTTTTTCGTTTTGTGGTATTTTTGACTTTGTATTATTAAATAAATATTTTAAAGTATTAGTCGGTCTATGGGCAATTTTTATTTTTTCCTTATTGTAACAATCCGATTTTGCAAGGCGCTCGGAGAGTTGAGGTACGTACGTGAGAGATTTGAAAATGACTGACTTTTGCGGTTTTTGTTGACTAATAGCATGGTTTACTCTACTTAATAATTTTTTAATTGTGTATGTTGGAAAATCGTTGTTCTTTAAAGTTGTAAATATTTCTTTCTTTATTTCATTGTGGTAAATTTGGTCCGAAGTCTGTAACATCTGCTTTATACAGCCCATTGCTGTATTTAATATCATTGATTTAGGATGCTTTGAATTATAATTAATAATTCTCCCCGATGATGTTGGTTTTCTATACCAATTTAACTTTAATTTATTGTTTAATCTATTTACTATTGCATCTAAATAAGCCAATTTTCCGTCCTTTTCGAGTTCCACTGTAAATTTTATATTTTTGTCGAAAGACAAAATGTAAAAAACACATTAGAGTTTAAAGAACGAGTAAACGACACAAACATATTTGACAATGAAAAGTTAATTTCCTTTGACGTGGTTTCATTATTTCCCAGTATACCGATACAACTAGCACTTGATGTAATAAAAGAAAAATGGACAACGATAAAAGAATTTACGAAGATACCCAAACAATTATTTATGGAAATTGTTCAATTTTGTATTAAAGATAGCAGATATTTTAAGTTTAATGACAATGTATATACGCAGTTAAAAGGACTGCCAATGGGATCACCTACCTCCCCAGTGATAGCGGATATAGTCATGGAAAAATTATTGGAAAAAACGATGGATAAATTGGAGCACAAACCAAGATTACTTACGAAGTATGTTGATGATTTATTTGCTATCGTAGAAGAAAATGAGGTTGAAAATGTACTTAACACATTGAACTCTTTCGACAAAAATATAAAATTTACAGTGGAACTCGAAAAGGACGGAAAATTGGCTTATTTAGATGCAATAGTAAATAGATTAAACAATAAATTAAAGTTAAATTGGTATAGAAAACCAACATCATCGGGGAGAATTATTAATTATAATTCAAAGCATCCTAAATCAATGATATTAAATACAGCAATGGGCTGTATAAAGCAGATGTTACAGACTTCGGACCAAATTTACCACAATGAAATAAAGAAAGAAATATTTACAACTTTAAAGAACAACGATTTTCCAACATACACAATTAAAAAATTATTAAGTAGAGTAAACCATGCTATTAGTCAACAAAAACCACAAAAGTCAGTCATTTTCAAATCTCTCACGTACGTACCTCAACTCTCCGAGCGCCTTGCAAAATCGGATTGTTACAATAAGGAAAAAATAAAAATTGCCCATAGACCGACTAATATATTTATTTAATAATACAAAGTCAAAAATACCACAAAACGAAAAAGCAATGTTGTGTACCAAATTCCGTGTAAAGGAAGTGGCAGAGAGCCGTGCAAGAGTGTCTATGTAGGCACAACAAAATTGAAATTAAAATCCAGACTTTCACAACATAAATCGGATTTCAAATATTGTCATACAACTGATAACCCAAAAACAGCACTAATGGCCCACTGTTCATCTAGTGGGCATTCGCCTAATTTCGACGACGCGAAAATTCTCCAACAAGAACGAAATTACATATAGTAAACACACCGTCGAATATACGACTTAACTTTAAGAGTGATAGCTCCGACTGCGCGCATATATGTATATAAGCACTTATTAACTAATAAACAGTACCAAACTCCGCGTCACACAGGGCAGACGTGAAAATTAATGTATGTGAAAAATAATGTATTTTTATTATTATTTTTTAATTAATTAATTTTTTATTATTTTCTTACGTTTGAAGTTTGTTAATTTGTGTTTTATTTATGTTCATCAACAGTTTTACCCTGAGGACGGTTACCGTGGAGTAACCGAAATATATTGGTTAGAAAAGAAAAACACTTGTGTTTTATTTTTACGAAAGTTGACCTAAAGCCAGCCTAACAACAAAGTTTATATTCATTTTACTTTGAATGCCAAATAGCAAAGTAAAACAAAACTTATTTGCTTAAATTGAGTATGAAAATTTCAAGTTTTTCTCAAATCCCTATATTTTGTGGTAGTTACTCCATTTGAAAATCCAAAGCACTATTCTGACTTCTGCAGAGAATTTGTACACAATTGGGTATAAATGCGCTGCTTCCACTGAGACTGTATATGTAAGTATGTTTGAATGCATTTCACTCTGGATGCATATTACGCTGCGCATTTCAGGGAAACATAATTTTAGGCACCAATTGCAAAGCGGATGCATGGGTGGTTCTGTCGCACGGGGTGTCTTTTTCAAACACATGTTTCAACACATAGTCTGTTGCCTGATTTTAGGCGCAAACGATATTTCTGTACGGCACATGACATGTTTCAATGCTTTGCAGAGTAATAACAGAATTCTTGTGTTTTGGCAGAGGGAAATCATTTATTTTTTTTTGGGAAATAGGTGTTTTTACGGTAAGAAGTAGTATGTTTCTATGTTTCTGAAAGCTGAAAGCAAAGCAAAACATTGCATTTGCAAAAGATGTGTGCAAATTATTGCAATTTACTTCACAAAATAATTTATTTAAATGCATTCGTAAAAATTCTTAAAAAATAGTAAGCAAGGTGCAGCATTGTTGTTGTATAGTTGTTGTTGCAAGTTATGAACTTATATATTTTCTGACTAGTTACGAGTCGCGGCCACCGTGGTGTGATGGTAGCGTGCTCCGCCTATCACACCGTATGCCCTGGGTTCAACTCCCGGGCAAAGCAACATCAAAATTTTAGAAATAAGATTTTTCAATTAGAAGAAAATTTTTCTAAGCGGGGTCGCCCCTCGGCAGTGTCTGGCAAGCGCTCCGATTGTATTTCTGCCATGAAAAGCTCTCAGTGAAAACTCATCTGCCTTGCAGATGCCGTTCGGAGTCGGCATAAAACATGTAGGTCCCGTCCGGCCAATTTGTAGGGAAAAATCAAGAGGAGCACGACGCAAATTGGAAGAGAAGCTCGGCCTTAGATCTCTTCGGAGGTTATCGCGCCTTACATTTATTTTTTATTTTACGAGACAATATTAAGAATAGAGATGTTGCAGGCGCAAACTTCAGTGGAAAGCAGCGGATCTTCACAAAATTCTAGTAGGTCACTTCCACCTTCAAGTTTTAACATAATTTAAGCACACAAATACACTGATTGGAGTTTTGGATAGTAAAAGTTAAAATTCTGAACACATTAGCTGAATAAAAAGTGTACAAATAATTGTTAAATAACAAATACAGACAGTGGTAGTTTAACAAATTCTGCTGTGGTAAGTGGTGAATGTGACCTACTAGAATTTTGTGAAGCTTACTTCACACCATTTTTCTTTCCTGCAACATTTCTATTCTTAAAGCCCCCATTACTGATACTTAGCATAGACTTGACTTGACTTGGCGTAAACTTGGCCACTTAGCCACGATTATACTCCACTTGGCGCATACAACCTGGCATCATAATCAGCGTTGAAATTTATTTTTAAATAAATGTCAATTTGTATGACAAAATGTCAAAATGAAATGGAAACAAACAAATGGCATCTCAAAATGTAAACGTCACTTAGAACTTACATAGAAAATCAAAATTCAACAGACTTCTAAGTGAAGTGTTGCTAAGTTTTTAGTAATCAGTAACATGCAATGTTCATTTAACAGAACTGTAAGTGACAGTTCTCAAGCCAAGTCAAGTCTATGCTAAGTATCAGTAATGGGCCCTTATAGCTGAATTCAGTAAGCCGTCTCTAGTCTCTATTTGGGGTGAAAATCACTTTTGAGACAATATGCTATTCTGTAAGCTGTCTCGCGTCTCCAGCCTCACAAAAGCAATCACTAATTTGTGAGCTGGGCCGGGGCAGATCACAAACGTGAAAATTTCAGAAAAAGTATGAAAATTATTTGCGAAAAACGCTTTAAATATATTCTTTTTATTCTTCAAATTAAAATAAGCATAGAAAAAAATAAAAAACAGAAAATACTTAAAAAAAAACATCGAACTCTAGTGGCGCCGCTGAGATTCGAACCTACAGACTTTGGTATTTTCTAATCTAATGAGAGAAATACGCAAAAATATGAGACACAGTAGCCAAAAAATTAGAGAAAATAACTGTGAATCTTCAACGGCCGTCTTTTAAAGTGAAAGTTGATACAATTGGGTCGATTTTGGTATATTCGTGTTTTCTTTAAAGAAATTAATTTAAAAAAATGGTAAAAGTTTGGAAATGTCGCGTTCTCGGTTGTACTACTAATAGTAGGGTAAGGCTTTTTCAACTGAGCACCGTTTTCACCAAAGCCTATATTTTGCGATGATATTTTTATTTTTTTTTTTATTTGGTCAGCGCCGAGTCTACTGGTCGAGAAGAAAACTTTGTGAATTTTGTTGCAAAATTCTGCATGTTTTTTTTTTTTTAAATTGGCAATTAAATATTTTTGGATTGTTCTGGGAAATTAATTGTTTATCCGTAAGTATGCGTAAAATGGGACAATCCAAAAATATTTAATTTCCAATTTAAAAAAACCATGCAGAATTTTGCAACAAAATTCACATAGTTTTCTTCTCGCATAGAAGACTCGGCGCTGAACAAATATCATCACAAAATATGGGCTTTGGTGAAAACGGTGCTCAGTTGAAAAATTCTTACCCAGTACTAGTACATTCGAAATGCCAGATTTTTTTCCTTTCCAAGGAGTAAGGAGGAGGAGCAAAAGTGGAGGGATAATCTCCAAATCCCCCACTGATGCCGAACTTCCTCGCCAAAACTCCCATGTATGCAGCCTTCATTTCGAGGAAGGTTCAAGATCCTCGAAATATTTAAAGCCTGGTTCAATTCCCACCCTTATTTTAGAGGTGGTTTTTTACTTTAGGTCACAACTGCTAAAACTCATCCAAAAATATCGGGAGAGATGTCAAAGGACGTGTTATGAACCCAGGATCACGAATCCGAAAGGGGAAACTGGAAATTTTATTTCTTTTCGGAGATATTTGGAAACAACATTGAAAATTTGTATGCGGTTGTTGTAATTTTGATGATTTTATTGTACCCACAAGAAAAAATGTGGGTAAAAGTGTTTTGCGCGGATACAGTTTTGGTCTCCAAACCGGAGTTTGTTTGCTATTTGTTTGCTGATAATTTGATAATTCTGATAGATATAAGTCCGTTTATATATTTCTATATCAAGATATCAAGCCAATCGCGTTATAATACCCAAATACCCACAAATGCAAGCTGGGCAAAAAATTAAAAAAAAAAAAAAATCCTATTTTTAGCCTAATTTATTTTAACTTCTTGATTTGCAAATAATCATCCTTGTGCTACCCACTACCCACTGCTTCGATTGCTTTGATTGTCCCAATGCATGCCCCGCGTCACATAAACAGTTTTTCAGTTTTTCATATAGATGCGTTTTCTGAATCTTGTGCAATATAAGTAGATTTGATGTATTTTTATACTTTTGTTGCAAGCAATTATTTCATTAGCTAAGGGCGCCTGGCACACTGTCACAACTGTAACTTTTCTATAATTTTTAAAAAAACTGCAATATAACATATGAATACGACACAAAATAAGTTAGCAATTATTTTTTCTGTATGGCAGCCACCGTGGTGTGATGGTAGCGTGCTCCGCCTATCGCACCGTATGCCCTGGGTTCAACTCCCGGGCAAAGCAACAACAAAATTTTAGAAATAAGATTTTTCAATTAGAAGAACATTTTTCTAAGCGGGGTTGCCCCTCGGCAGTGTCTGACAAGCGCTCCGATTGTATTTCTGCCATGAAAAGCTCTCAGTGAAAACTCATCTGCCTTGCAGATGCCGTTCGGAGTCGGCATAAAACATGTAGGTCCCGTCCGGCCAATTTGTAGGGAAAAATCAAGAGGAGCACGACGCAAATTGGAAGAGAAGCTCGGCCTTAGATCTCTTCGGAGGTTATCGTGCCTTACATTTATTTTTATTTATTTTTGCTGTATAGTATACGGGTCGTATAGGGGTATAGGGAGAATGTTGTAACAGTGCTTCCCAAAATCTCTGAATGCAATGCTTCGATCAATACAAAAGGTTTCTACGGTACGGCCGTCAGGGTTGGGGCAATCAGTTTTCCACGTTTACTGGAAAAGCGATTTCTTAAATTAATTGCTGCACTGTTTTAAGTGTGCTATATGTATATTAGGGTTGGTCGATTTGTATGGACGAAAGTTAACCGATATCGCGCCATCGATAACATCTATCAGTACTGCAGCACTGCCAGGCCCGGCAAATTACGTTTTCATAATATCGGTATTTAGGTATGAGGGATGTTTTTTCATCTGTAGAATTTTTGAATTATGTAAAACGTAAAACGGAATAACTGCCACTTACCTTTTTTTGCTTAATACCTTGTTACGGTCTGCTGCTACGGTCTACGGCTACGATCCACTTGGGAGCGTGTTCACGCGAACACACCTAGTGATGTGGAGAAAGTTGCGATAAAAAGTATCGAAAAACAAGGAAAAAGACAGACGGGCGATCGCTAACAAAAAAAAAAAAAAAACCACGAGTTCCGGAGGAAGAAAAAAGATATTTTCCTTTTTCGAGCTGAGTTGGTTAAACGTGCTGATTTTATGCTCTTAAATTTTCCAATTAAAGGCTAAGCGTACTTTAAATTGAATTGGTTTTAAGCCGATAAGCATTGTACATATGAAAACAATCCTATACTACTTTTCGAACATAAAACTGAATTAATTTTCTGCAAGCAACATTTGATATTATTAAAATCGCAATCGTGACGCGTCTGGAAGAAAGGCAGCGACAGTCAGATCCGCAGCTACAAAGGAAACGAGTTAAAGGCACCATGGAATCAAAAGACTTATCAAAGGCAGTGTAAATAATCCTCCACTAATAACCAACATTTGTTCATCGTACACCAAATCTTACCTGCATTTCAAAGTGGTTAATTTACCTACATTTGCCATTCCGACTGTTTTACTACTAGCCGCAATTTCACTTTTCCGTTATGGCAACATACAACGGCCACCTATTATTGTGACGTGGTCTGCGTTGACTGCATGGTACCCCAAAACCACCACAAACTCCATACGCAGTAGCATATGATAAAGCGCCAACCACCACCAACGGCGCCCACTATTATCACGAGCATCACCATCGGTAGTACCTTCCCCAACCCTTTTATTAGCGCCAACCACGAGCGCAACAACCAACGGACGTACCACCACCACCAATTTTAGTAACAACAATAGCAGGGCCGCCCCATATAGGCCTGCTGTAACACCAACTTAGGCGACAACAACCAGCAGGGCCGCCGTATATAGGCCTGCTGCACAACCCAGCTGTGACAACTTACCGGCAATGACCTCCTAGTACCAACTACCAGCAACAACATCTAAAGCGGTGAGTTCGTTCCGGTTACGGAAAATATTTTCAAAACAAGAGAATGAGAAATTCTGATGAATTTTTTTTATTAAATCTACAAATTTTTATCTAAGCTTCAAAACTTTACTTTTACCCTGGGTTGTATCGTCTAATTCATTTCGGCCCAGACCGGTATAACACTTATTTTGACCATTTCTTCTTTTTCAAAGGCATCTGTGGATTTTCTTCAATACAATGTATGTAAAATTAAGTTTTTTTTTAGGGGAGAAAACTTGGAATACTCTTTAAAAGGGATGGTTAAAGAAAAATATATTTTTGATTGACTAACATTAATTGGACTGGAACCCTGCACACTAAAAGATTCTTGAAATTCCAAGTAAATGCTTGGAAACGGTTTGAAATTATCTAAAGTTTTAGGTAATCTTTGGAACTTTTCAAAGGCACGTTCGAAAACGGGCTTCATACTAATAAAGCTTCTTGAACTTCAAGATTTTTTTTTTCGGAAATTCTCAATAAAAGATTCCTTTTGTGAATCCTCTACCTTTTCTAAAATATTAGAGTTAGTTTATAAAGATTTCGGTATTAAAGAATCTTTCTTTTACTAACTAAAATAAAAAAAGAACTGATGAAATTTCGAAATCATTACTGTTGAAAATCGTTGACTCTTCGCATCTTCAACAGACGTATGTGAGAATCGAAAGGGTCCTTGTAACTTGAGCAGAACGAGTTGCTTCCAAACGGCTTAATATTGCCCAAGTCTTATGCTTTCCAATACTCTACAGGCTGTTTTTCTTTGCAGCGCGATTACGAAAGAATATCGCTATTATTACAAGTTTTCTCCCTCCATTGCTTATAAAACAGCTCATACGAACCACAGCATCAGTTAAATATATAATCATAGTTTATAGTAGCTTTACTTGAGCTTGTAAGTAAAAACTTTTTAACACAATGTTAACCAAACTCTGATTTGACGAGGTCTTAACAATCAATTGCTAACTTACGTAAATGATAAAAAGAAATATATGACAGTCTTGTTTATTTAGCACAAATTTGAATTTTTAAAAGACGTGCCTCTGTAAATATATTGCGTAGTTATTCTTAAGTTGCTATATTATTTATGTATCTATACTATTTTGAAACATTATTAAAACCCGAGCAGCACTACATACCAGATGTATACAAGTAAGAAAAAAAAAGAACATGAAAAAAAAATAAATCAGAATAAAATAAACTTTAATAAAACGATAAAGATTATAAATAATAATAACAACAATAAAAGAAAAGCAATCACAGTAAGCTTAGCCTAAATAGTCAAGAAAGCATAAACTACAATAAGATAAAATAACATCAAATAAAATAAAATAAAACACAATAAAGGTAGAATAGGTAGGAAGTTGAGGAAACTTTTAAAGAGGTAGTACAGGTACGCGTCGGGATGGTACCCCTACTAATCTAGCGTAAGAAAGAAATAGGAAAACTTAGAGTAGCAATTTTCTTAGAAGCCTTTGGGTTGTACTCGCCGTAGAAAAGAATATCCAATTAAGTCAGATACTCTCACATCTTAAAATACACTTACCCTGGAGTTTTCTTTTGCTTAGGGTTTCCCTTATAATAATTTTTCATAAGCCTTAGTATAGCTTTAGTTATATAGCCTGTAATGCCATGTATATACGGAATAAGTTTTAACTGAAGTGTTTTGATAATGAATTGTAAATAAATTAATATTTACAAGTAAGAACGGGACTGTCTTCGGCTGTGCCGAAGACTTCATACCTTTCATGAATGGGGCTGAACAATAATCTTATCCCGTTCGAAATCTCCGAATAATCGGATGTATAAGATACAAAAATATATAGTGAACAGATCTACATACATACCTTAACGATTTTTAAGATAAATATAAAATAAAAAACAGGTAGGTACTTTGTGTGAGGAGGCAAAGTTTCAGGTTTTTTGTGGTCTGCGTGTAAAAACTATGACTACGAATCACGTATTTCAACAATATATGACGTAAACGTAACTATTTGATGAATTTTGAAGCTTCTAGCCGTAAAAAGGGGGCAAAAATTAGAGTTTATATGGGGTATATAATATATATACCACCGATCTCTATGATTTTTTCAGACAACAATATATGCTATACACGTAAGCATTTTGTGAAATTTGAAGCGTCTAGCTGTTAAAAAGGGGCAGAAATTGCGCAAAGTTTGTTAACTGAACAATCGGTTGTATGAGATATATACTATATATACCACCGATCTCAATGATTTTTTCAGACAACAATATATGCTATACACGTAAGCATTTGGTGAATTTTGAACATATCTAAACGATTTTTAAGATAAATATAAAATAAAAAATAGGTAGGTAATCTGTGTGAGGATGCAAAGCTTCACGTTTTTTGTGGTCTGCATGTAAAAACTATGACTACGAATCACGTATTTCAAAAATATATGACGTAAACGTAACTATTTGATGAATTTTGAAGCTTCTAGCCGTAAAAAAGGGGTCAAAATGACAGTATATGAAGTATATAATATATATACCACCGATCTGTATGATTTTTTCAGACAACAATATATGCTATATACGTAAGCATTTTGTGAAATTTGAAGCTTCTAGCTGTTAAAACTGGGCAGAAATTGCGCAAAGTTTCTTATCTGAACAATCGGTTGTATGAGATATATACTATGTATACCACCGATCTCAATGATTTTTTCAGACATCAATATATGCTATACACGTAAGCATTTGGTGAAATTTGAACATATCTAAACGATTTTTAAGATAAATATAAAATAAAAAATAGGTAGGTAATCTGTGTGAGGATGCAAAGCTTCACGTTTTTTGTGGTCTGCATGTAAAAACTATGACTACGAATCACGTATTTCAAAAACATATGACGTAAACGTAACTATTTGATGAATTTTGAAGCTTCTAGCCGTAAAAAAGGGGTCAAAATGACAGTATATGAAGTATATAATATATATACCACCGATCTCAATGATTTTTTCAGACAACAATATATGCTATACACGTAAGCATTTGGTGAAATTTGAACATATCTAAACGATTTTTAAGATAAATATAAAATAAAAAATAGGTAGGTAATCTGTGTGAGGATGCAAAGCTTCACGTTTTTTGTGGTCTGCATGTAAAAACTATGACTACGAATCACGTATTTCAAAAATATATGACGTAAACGTAACTATTTGATGAATTTTGAAGCTTCTAGCCGTAAAAAAGGGGTCAAAATGACAGTATATGAAGTATATAATATATATACCACCGATCTGTATGATTTTTTCAGACAACAATATATGCTATATACGTAAGCATTTTGTGAAATTTGAAGCTTCTAGCTGTTAAAACTGGGCAGAAATTGCGCAAAGTTTCTTATCTGAACAATCGGTTGTATGAGATATATACTATATATACAACCGATCTCTATGTTTTTTCAGACAACAATATATGCTATATACGTAAGCAATCGGTGAAATTTGAAGCTTATAGCTATTAAAATGGGGTAGAAATTGCAAAAAGTTTCTTATCTGAACAATCGGTTGTATGAGATATATACTATATATACAACCGATCTCTATGATTTTTTCAGACAACAATATATGCTATATACGTAAGCAATCAGTGAAATTTGAAGCTTATAGCTATTAAAATGGGGTAGAAATTGCGAGAAGTTTCTTATCTGAACAAACGGTTGTATGAGATATATACTATATATACAACCGATCTCTATGTTTTTTCAGACAACAATATATGCTATATACGTAAGCAATCGGTGAAATTTGAAGCTTATAGCTATTAAAATGGGGTAGAAATTGCAAAAAGTTTCTTATCTGAACAATCGGTTGTATGAGATATATACTATATATACAACCGATCTCTATGATTTTTTCAGACAACAATATATGCTATATACGTAAGCAATCAGTGAAATTTGAAGCTTATAGCTATTAAAATGGGGTAGAAATTGCGAGAAGTTTCTTATCTGAACAATCGGTTGTATGAGATATATACTATATATACAACCGATCTCTATGATTTTTTCAGACAACAATATATGCTATATACGTAAATATTCGGTGAAATTTGAAGCTTCTAGCTGTTAAAATGGGGAAGAAATTGCGCAAAGTTTCTTATATGAACAATCGGTTGTATGAGATATATACTATATATACAACCGATCTCTATGATTTTTTCAGAAAACAATATATGCTATATACGTAAGCAATCGGTGAAATTTGAAGCTTATAGCTATTAAAATGGGGTAGAAATTGCGAAAAGTTTCTTATCTGAACAATCGGTTGTATGAGATATATACTATATATACAAACCAATCTCTATGATTTTTTCAGACAACAATATATGCTATATACGTAAATATTCGGTGAAATTTGAAGCTTCTAGCTGTTAAAATGGGGCTAAAATTTGCGAAAATATATATATATATACTATATATATACTATATATACCACCATATATATACTATATATACCACCGATCTTTATGATTTTTTCAGACAATAATATATGCTATATACGTAAGCATTCGTTGAAATTTGAAGCCTCTAGCTCTTAAAATAGGGCAGTAATTACGAAAAGTTCCTTATCTGAACAATCGGTTGTGGGGGATATATACTATATATACGACCGATCTCATACATTTTTTCAGGCAACAATATGTGCAATATACGAAAGTATATGGTGAAGTTTGAAGCTTCAATCTGTTAAATTGGGTAAGATATTACAAAAATCCTCTTTTTCTGAAAAATCGGTTGTATGGAGGATATATGCTATAGTGGTCCGATCCGGTCGGTTCCGACAAATGTCTAATCGGACATCCAAATACACCCGCTCACCAAATTTTATCAAGATATCTCAAAAATTGAGGGACTAGTTCGCATACAAACAGACAGACGGACATGGCTAAATCAACTCAGCTCTTCAACCTGATTATTTCGGTATACTTAATGGTGAGTCTATCTATTTTCCTTTAAGGACTTACAATTTTCGGTTTCGTGACGAAATTAATATACCATTTCATTTTCATGAAAGGTATAAAAACAGCTAGGTACTTTGTGTGAGGATGCAAAGTTTCAGGTTTTTTGTGGTCTGCGTGTAAAAACTATGACTACGAATCACGTATTTCAACAATATATGACGTAAACGTAACTATTTGATGAAATTTGATGAATTTTGAAGCTTCCAGCCGTAAAAAGGGAGCAAAAATTAGAGTTTATATGGGGTATATAATATATATACCACCTATCTCTATGATTTTTTCAGACAACAATATATGCTATATACGTAAGCATATAGTGAAATTTGAAGCGTCTAGCTGTTAAAAAGGGGCAGAAATTGCGCAAAGTTTCTTAACTGAACAATCGGTTGTATGAGATATATACTATATATACCACCGATCTCAATGATTTTTTCAGACATCAATATATGCTATACACGTAAGCATTTGGTGAAATTTGAAGCTTCTAGCTGTTAAAATGGGGCCGAAATCGTAAAAAAAATATATATATACTATATATATATACTATATATACCATCATATATATATTATATATATCACCGATCTCTATGATTTTTTGACACAACAATACATACTATATACGTAAGCAATCGGTGAAATTTGAAGCTTATAACTGTTAAAATGTGGTAGAAATTGCGAAAAGTTTCTTATCTGAACAATCGGTTGTATGAGATATATACTATATATACAACCGATCTCTATCATTTTTTCAGACAACAATATATGCTATATACGTAAGCAATCAGTGAAATTTGAAGCTTATAGCTGTTAAAATGGGGTAGAAATTGCGAAAAGTTTCTTATCTGAACAATCGGTTGTATGAGATATATACTATATATACAACCGATCTCTATGATTTTTTCAGAAAACAATATATGCTATATACGTAAGCAATCGGTGAAATTTGAAGCTTATAGCTGTTAAAATGGGGTAGAAATTGCGAAAAGTTTCTTATCCGAACAATCGGTTGTATGAGATATATACTATATATACAACCGATCTCTATAATTTTTTCAGACAACAATATATGCTATATACGTAAATATTCGGTGAAATTTGAAGCTTCTAGCTGTTAAAATGGGGCTAAAATTTGCGAAAATATATATATATACTATATATATATACTATATATACCACCATATATATACTATATATACCACCGATCTTTATGATTTTTTCAGACAACAATATATGCTATATGCGTAAGCATTCGTTGAAATTTGAAGCCTCTAGCTCTTAAAATAAGGCGGTAATTACGAAAAGTTCCTTATCTGAACAATCGGTTGTGGGGGATATATACTATATATACGACCGATCTCATAAATTTTTTGAGGCAACAATATGTGCAATATAAGAAAGTATATGGTGAAGTTTGTAGCTTCAATCTGTTAAATTGGGTAAGATATTACAAAAATCCTCTTTTTCTGAAAAATCGGTTGTATGGAGGATATATGTATGCTATAGTGGTCCGATCCGGTCGGTTCCGACAAATGTCTAATCGGACACCCAAATACACCCGCTCACCAAATGTTATCAAGATATCTCAAAAATTGAGGGACTAGTTTGCATACAAACAGACAGACGGACAGACGGACATGGCTAAATCAACTCAGCTCTTCAACCTGATTATTTCGGTATACTTAATGGTGGGTCTATCTATTTTCCTTTAAGAACTTACAATTTTCGGTTTCGTGATGAAATTAATATACCATTTCATTTTCATGAAAGGTATAAAAATGGGAATGCTGGCGTCGCCATTTATTTAGAAGGCACGTAGGGTTTACAGGTAAGGGGCCACCGAAAACTAGGTGCGACTGTGGCCATAGTTTTTGAGGGTGCGAATAGCACCGGGCGTCGCAACAACACCCGCGGCGCCCCCAAGATATATTCGGCCCTTTTATTTGTATTTTTATTTTTCAGCCGTTTTTTTGATTTTGATTTTGAGCTTGTGGTAACCGATCATTTCCGGTTCGGTTAAATTTTGTTGCGCTTAGTTTTTTTTTTTGAATTTTTAAATTTAGGAATGTTAACGGTCTGTCCGTGACATCCTGTTCGGCCGGATGTTGTTTTATTTTGAATTATAAGCGTTTTGAGTCGGTCTCTGCGTTCTGTCGGTTTTTTTTTTTTTAAATTTGACAGTTGAGTTTTTGAATAGGCATGATAGGAACTTTTCTCTGTTTATGGCGCAGGAACAGTAAGGTTGGCAAGGACCCGCCCCAGCCGGCAATGACTAGCCACTGTGCACCACCACATCATGCCGACCGCCTTCCTTACTGCTTCCAATGTAAATGCGTTTTCATAACAACCTATTTCTATATTTTGCTGGTAAGGTTAAGCGAAGATTACTCATAATGCGGTAAACTAGGTGTGCCTAGAGGTACAAAGCTTTAGATGTTCTCACGATAGTTTTATTTTTGAAACACATCGATTTTTTTTGAAGCCTACCAAATACAAAATGTTCCAAAGTATAAAAAGGGAATCTTTTAGAGAACATTTGGAAGAGCGCTTCGAAACACGCATCGAAGTGTTAAGTCATTTTGTTCTAAATTTTTGCCTAAAGTTGACATCCATATCTTTTTGCATTTGGCCGCAAATTAGCAGATACAAAAATTATGAAATAACAAGGGCACAAGGGCTCTTCCCTAACTAACCCATGTCTCTCCCTTGTGCCTTCATATCTTAGTTTTCCTTTATTTCTCATCTTTCTGGTCTTGTTTCGTTCCATATATCCCTAGTTTCTTATGTCCCCGTCCCGTTTCCTTCACCTCTTACTCTTCCATAAGAAGTTATTTCTGAATGGCATGAAGGCCCTGTCAATCACACTGAAGACCACCATGAGTCTTCAAGCACGGTAAATCATTCCAGGTTCGATTGACGCTCAAGGTCTATTACTATAATCTTTTTTGATAATTATTGCTTTTTTTAATTTTTCTATAATTGAAAAATAATTGTTTAATTTTTGAAAAGAATATAAACATTTTTTTAGTCACCTGCCATAGCTGCGCAGACATTTAGAATTTTGGTAAGCCCTCATCATCAGTACACTTTAGGAATACTGCGCTAACCATTTAGCTAGACAGTGTGCGTTTTGTTTGACTGCTAAATCGCTACTTCTTTTCCGCTTTACCAACTATATTTTACCAGCGTAGCGACATCTGTTGCAAATCACTGATAATGTTGGATTTCTGTTTACTGTCAATTACTATTTGAAATTTGAAACCAATACTGTTTAGCTAAATGGTTAAAGCACTGTGCCTAAAGTGTACGATGATGAAGGCTTAGCAACATTCGAAATGGGTCTATCTGCGCAGCTACGGCAGGTGTCTTTCTAATATCTATTCCAAAATTTAAAAATTATTTTTCAGTTATAGAAAAATTAAAAAAAGTAATAATTGTGAAACAAAATTATTGTCACAGGCCTTGAGCTCGAATCGAACCTTACTTACTTAATTGGCGATTAACCGTTTAAACGGTTATGCCCGTCCAACAAGGCGCGCCAGTCGCTCCTTCTCTCTGCCAACCGGCGCCAATTGGTCATACCAAGGGAGTTTAAATCGTTTTCCACCTGGTCCTTCCAGCGGAGGGGGGGCCGCCCTCTACCCCTGCTTCCATAGGCGGGTTCCGATAGAAACACTCTTGGCCGGTGCGTCATCTTTCATTCGAATAACATGTCCTAGGCAGCGCAGCCGCTGTATTTTAATTCGCTGGACTATGTTGATGTTTGCGTAGAGCTCGTACAGCTCATCGGTAAATCTTCTTCGGTACTCGCCATCGCCAACGCATAGGAGGTCCATAAATCTTTCGATGAACTTTTCTCTCGAACACTCCCAGAGCCGCTTCATCTGATGTTGTCATGGTCCATGCTTCGGCACCATATAGCAGGAAGGTTACGATAAGTGATTTGTAGAGTATGATTTTCGTTTGCCGAGAGGGGACTTTACTTTTCAATTGCCTACCTAGTCCAAAGTAGCATTTATTGGCAAGAGTGATTCTTCGCTGGATATCTTCGGGATCCCATAAACATTCAATTAAAACAATTTTTTGACTCGGACTTTTTCGACTCAAAAAAGCATGCAAAAATCGTTGGATCATGTGGTCTACTGGAGTACTTACCATCATACTCCACTGTAATGCAGCAATGGCCAACTCATGTTTCTACACGAACATATTGTAAGCCGATCATTGCTCGTTTTTAACGATTGTAATCACTACACGATGTTTATTGGACTGTGGGTACTCCATGGATTACTCTGATGTAATGCGGAGCTGGAGTATATGGTCCAGTCCTAGGACATCGCAATGTTAATTGGACTATATTTTTTGTATAAATTGTGAGGGAAGAAAAACAACTGTTAACATGGGTCCCTTTTCCTAATTTTGTATTATGTAATACATTTTCGATGTGTTGTTGTTGTTGTTGTAGCAATAAGGTTACTCCCGGAAGGCTTTGTGATGGTCCTTTGCCGGATACAGACCCGGTACGCTCTGGTAACACAGCTCCATTAAGATTCTAGCCCGACCATCTCGGTAACGATTTATATGGCCACATTAAACCTTCAGGCCATCCCTCCCTCCCCACCCCCAAGTTCCATGAGGAGCTTGGGGTCGCCAGAGCCTCGTCCGTTAGTGAAACGGGATTCGCCGCTCGAAGGTGAGGTTGACAATTGGGTTTGGAGAAGCTATATATTGCGATGGCAACCTGAACGGGTTGCGCTACACAACCCCTTGAATCTGGTATTTTAGTCGCCTCTTACGACGGGCATACCTACCGCGGGTATAATGTAACCCGCTGGGGGTTCCGATGTGTAAGCACCTCCTTTTAGTATTTTAGTGGTAAAAGGTGAATGTTGTTACGCGAAATATAAACTAACTTTGTTATTGTATTATAATCATAGTACTATTAAATATATGTTCTAAAGTGACACGCCCATCCGCATGACGCGTGGATTTGTTACATACTTTAGGTTTATCCAAAGAGAATTTTAAACTCTCTAGTTAAGTAAAACACGTATAAGGTTATGATGAATATAGTTAGTTTAGTAGGATAAATGAATTATTGAGAGGAACAGCGAGTCCGAACGATCAATTGTGGTAGAGTGAGAATTAAAATCTTTAAACAAACTGCGGAAATTTTTAACTGGAAATTCTGAAATCTCGTCAATACGAAATTACACACTTATGTAAGTGTATACGATCGAGCGTAAGATAACCTCACTACGCCACTCCAGACAATGTTAAGTTACACCCGAACCTAGACTTCCTTACTTTGTTTATATTGACATTAGTGACAGATGAACTTGGTTGCTATAGTAAAATTGTATGTAGTTTGTACCAAAACAACCAAGGAATGGAAATAATTAAAAACCTATGTAAGTAATTCACTTTCAAGTTATGTATATTTAAAGAGTTTATAAATAACAAATTAAATAATCAGCCCAATTCTAAACCAAAATTCCGTGCGAGTTTTTTCCCTTCTCCCATTCCTCGTATTCTAAATAAAAATTCCATGCGAGTTTTTTCACTTCTCCTTTTCCTCATATTCTGAACAATGTTCGAAAAAGCGGAAACCGGTTATGGAAGAAAAGTAGGTATTATGAATGTGAGGGAGAGGGAGATTTCTCTACCATTTCATGGGAGTTTTTTCACTTGTTAAATTAAAGGCAATGTATCAAAATAGTTAAAGGAAATTGGTCTTTTAAGAAAAAACACTTATTTGTACAAATTTGTGCTAAAATATTTATTTACATTCTACCACAATATTCTCACTGTTAATACAACAACAACAACAACCACAATATTCATTATTTTAAGTCGAAAAGTATATCACAAGCAACGGAAGAGCTCTTCGTATATTTGATGCAGCCATCCAGAAATTGCGCAAGGATTTTTTAAGAAGGCTTAAATAGATTTTGGCATATGGCGAAAGACGAACTCGACTTGGCCGCCAGAAAATTGCTTTGCAGAATGAATGCATGCAACTCCGGCGGATTTGTGTTATCCCGCCGTCTTCTTCTTCTTCTTATGCTCCTCTGTTGATGTTGCTGTGGCACCAATTCATTACTCATTTCAGTGTATACCACATGAAATGCAATAATGTGCATTGTTTATACCTTATTTCTTAATTTCAAACAAATTCGCAACAATAATTAAACTTTTAAATTTTTTAAACAAAATAAGAAATTCGCAACGAAATTTCAATTGACAAAACAGCTGACTTCGAAAATTCGAAATTCCTATTCCCCAATTTTTCTTTTCCCTAGGAGAAAAGAATTGTAGGAATTTTTCCGCGGGAATAAAAAAATCCGCGAAAATATTTCGAATTGGTCTGATTATATTCGGCTTCCACTTTAATTATTTACATACAATTTAAGACACTTTAACAACTGCTCTTACGAACTCCTCATACACCTGAATCTTTCTTAGAGATCATCTTTTTGCGTCTCTTTGGTCAGCTTGGTCACTCGAAATGCTTCCAAAATATTAAGCCTTTGCTGCAACTCCAACTTCTTTGCATCGGTCACCTTTCCTGCTTTTAGACGCAGCAAACGTTTAGTCTCATCCTCCACATAGTTGTAGCCCTTTTCATTGATTTTTCGCATATAAATTACATACACTTTTGCGCTGGCTCTTCCTTCTTCACTCTCATATGCTTTCGAAAGCCGTTCCGCTTCTTCTATTAATTTTAATTGCTCAGCATCTGCTTTGTTTGCATACTTTTTAACCAATTCCTCAAACTCTTTTAAACAACCATCACGTCCAATGTACAAATCCGTATTTTTTGTAACGAAACTCTTTATGTTGTCCAATGTAACATCCAGGTGAGCAGGGAAGCGCACAAAATTGTCGAATTTACCATCTTTGAAGAGCAGAATGCCAGGGAAGTTCTTATCGTCAATGTTGAACCGTACGCCAAGCTGTTTATTTTCATTTTCGCCATAATCTTTAATACCCACAGTGGCAACCAGCAAATCTTTGGTAGCTTTGTGCGCTGCTATTGAGAATGCTGCAAAAGCCTCGTGCTTATCACCATAAGGAAAAGCAATATCGAATTTGACTAGGGCGTATGGAAAACGTTCTATAACCTGATCGAAATTCAGCTCATCCAACTCAACGCAGCCAACACACGAAGCCGCATTCGTTAAGTTGGGCTCCCAAGCCAAAAATACAAAAATGGCAAGAAATTTTGTGTATATCCGGTACTTTGTGTAATATTTCATAGTTATTATGATTCTTTAAAAAAATACTAGTATATTCCTATTTTGTGTATGTATTTGTTAAGTGATTTTGTTTCTATGGTGCTAATCGCGATTTTACCACCCTATCAGTACCGGCGAATTTTTATTACTGAATTGGAAATGAAAGTGGTTTGAGCGGGTGTTGTCGAACATACGTAGCTTACAAACGGGTGCACTCAGTAAACTCTCGATTGCCCTTCAGAGCACTAACAAGCTCTTCTCAAAACCAAACGTCGGCACTCTCTATGGGGAGCCAGATAGCAAAGTACGGTGGGACATTTGAATAATTTTGGATGCCAAAAACATTCTTGTGATTGAATCGGCTGTAAGTTAATTGCTTACCACCAGCCCCTCTCACATTTTTTAATGTGTGTTGACTGTGCAGTTCTATAAAATTTCAATATTTATTTATATTTAACCCTTTAAATTTAAAAACTCGACAAAAATGCATTTTACGCCCTATTTGAATAAGCAAGCGTAGTAGTATTTTCTATTCACTATCGGCTGTCTTAGGTTTGTTCAACGAGTCTACACATTTTTACAGTTATTTTGGCAACCACAGCAATGTTACCATTCTATTGAAAAGTGAAAATAGATTTGTGGAGTTAAAAGTTCTTTTGTGTAAACATATACATACATATGGTCGCTGCGCCAACAAAACAAGTTATGTGTTTTTCGTTCAATTTTTTTTTTTGCATATTTTATTATCACTATATAGAGCCCACATTTCTGCATATGCCGTTTTTATACTCAGTTGAGCAGAGCTCAGAGAGTATATTAACTTTGATTGGATAACGGTTGGTTGTACAGGTATAAAGGAGTCGAGATAGATATAGACTTCCATATATCAAAATCATCAATATCGAAAAAAAATTTGATTGAGCCATGTCCGTCCGTCCATCCGTCTGTCCGCCCGCCCGTCTGTCCGTTAACACGATAAATTGAGTAAATTTTGAGGTATCTTGATGAAATTTGGTACGAAGGTTCCTGGACTCTCATCTCAGATCGCTATTTAAAATGAATGAAATCGGACTACAACCACGCCCACTTTTTGGATATCGATGTGTGATAATTTTCATTACCAAAGACGGATAAAGCGATGAAACTTGGTAGGTGGGTTCACCTTATGACGCAAAATAGAAACTTGGTAAAATTTTGGACAATAGGCGTGACACCGCCCACAAAAACAATTGGTAATTTAAAAGTTTTGCAAACTGTAATTTGGCAGTTTTTGAAGATATCATGATGAAATTTAGCAGGAACGTTACTCCTATAACTATATGTGAGCTAAATAAAAACTAGCAAAATCGGATGACGAACACGCCAACTTTTTAAAAAGAAATTTTTTAAAAGTCAAATTTTAACAAAAAATTTTATATCTTTACAGTATATAAGTAAATTATGTCAACATTCAACTCCAATAATGATATGGTGCAACAAAATTTACCAATTTTCGTGAAATTCGGTAGGGGCGTATATCCTATGAAGATAACTTTTTTTTGTGAAAATGGGCGAAATCGGTTGAAGTCACACCCAAGCCGTCTGTCCTTCCGTTCGGCCGTTAACACGATAACCTTAGCAAGAATCGATATATCTTTACTAAACTTAGTTCACATACTTATCGGAACTCACTTTATCTTGGTATAAAAAATGGCCGAAATCCGACTTTGACCGCGCCCACTTTTTCGATATCGAAAATTATGAAAAATGAAAAAGATGCCATAATTCTATACCAAATATGAAAAAAGGGATGAAACATGATAATTAGATTGGTTTATTGACGCAAAATTTAACTTTAGAAAAACTTTGTAAAATGGGTGTGACACCTACCATATTAAGTAGAAGAAAATGAAAAAGTTTTGCAGGGCGAATCAAAAATTTTGGCAGGAATACTGTTTATGGTATTAGATATATAAATAAATTAGCGGTACCCGACAGATGATGTCCACATTTTGGTCGATATCACGGAAACGCCTTCACATATACAACTAAGGGCTACTCCCTTTTAAAACTCTCATTAATACCTTTAATATGATATCCATATCGTACAAACATATTCTAGAGTCACCCCTGGTCCACCTTTATGGCGATATCTCGAAAAGGCGCCCACCTATAGAACTAAGTCCCACTCCCTTTTAAAATACTCATTAGCACCTTTCATTTGATACCCATATCGTACAAACGCATTCTGGAGTCACCCCTGGTCCACCTTTATGGCGATATCCCAAAATGGCGTCCACTTATAAAACTAAGGCCCACTCCCTTTTAAAACACTCATTAACACCTTGCATTTTATACCCATATCGTACAAACGCATTCAGGAGTCACCCCTGGTCCACCTTTATGGCGATATCCCGAAATGGCGTCCACTTATAAAACTAAGGCCCACTCCCTTTTAAAATACTCATTAACACCTTGCATTTGATACCCATAGATCAAAAACAGCTATGTGCTCGCAGTACTAGAAGTACTCTGAAAAACGGGTATGTACTTACTTGCTTATAACTGTTTTTAATCGGTGGCGAAAGTGCTTTGATTTCAATGTAAAAAATAATTACAAATATCTACATACATATACAAATACATATTGTATATACTACGAAGGTTCTACAATTTTATTTGCTCCGATGCAATTGGAAGTCGACCATTGCAAAGGTAAATATTGTTTAGCGATCTCCAAAGATATTTCGGTTTTTAATCTAAATATGGAATAATATGGCATTCTTAATGAAGAAACTGGCTTGTATGAAAAAATAGAGGACGAGGAAGAATACGAAGAAGTTGACGCTTCCTAAGGCAGGCGGTTCTATGTACCGGAGTGACTCGGTTTTTTCCCTACCAAGGGCTGTCATTTCAGTGTAACCCCATTTAATTTGTTGTGCGTCTCCCACAAATTGTCATCCTCCCAGCAGATCCTTGCAGGGGGACTGCGCCATATTCTCCTGCTCCGGGAAGTTATGCTGCGTTTGCCGCAAAAGAATCTTTTTAGGCCGGTCACACTCTTGTCAGTGTGTCACGTGCAAGGGATGGTTGTATCAGACAGGATGTTCTGGGCTAGACCACAAAACCCGACGTCGTCGTAACTTTTATAAATCTTTTGTTGCTCTTTGCTGTACACGCCCAAGGGAGTCCCGTATTCTGCGCCAGTCCCAGGGCCACAACAGTAATTGCGTCCTGGCCTCCCTCAACTCAGACGTAGTCACCTATCACTTACCCCCATAGTGACGACGTCTCCCCCGTTAACTGGGAAGATCACGGAGATAGTTTATTTCATGCAGCGGCATAACATCCGCATTGCAGCGATCCAAGGGGCCAAACACACTCCATGATTTGCTCCGCAGACCTATTCTGGACATAACGTCCACAGAAAAGATCGCGAGAGAGGAAATGGAGGCGATGTGGCGTTTATCATCCACCACTCAGTGCAATATAAGTTATTTGATCCCGACTTCGGCATCACGCTACCGACTGTCTTACACCCTAAAATCTTGTGATGTTCGATCAGGATCTACATTTTGGAGAAGATGCAACCGCAATTGTACCGAAAATCCGGAGCCGTAATAAAATCCTCAAACCTCTTTCCGGCAGCACTTGGGGTAAAAACAAATAAACGCTCATTACTACTTACAAAGCAATTGGCCGGCAGATTGCATGCTACGTGTCCCCGATATGGTTGCCAAGCCTAAATGTTACTCAGTGGAAGAAAATACAGGGCTGCCAAAATACTGCCCTCAGAACCGCTACGGGCTGTCTTGTTATGTCCCCAGGACACCACCTACACATTGAGTCGAGAGTACTCCCCATTAGGGAGAGAAATGAAATGCTAAACAGACAGTAGCTACATCCCCAGGGGGCTTAATTGGTCATCTCCGTAAGCATTATGAGGAAATACGGCAACAGTTTCATACATTTCAGCTATGTGCTATAAAACGGAGCAATATTTATTACGTCACAATGGGTTAAAAAACATGATTTTTTCCTTCACACATCAATAACATACTTTCCATAAAATATTTCAAAAATACGACATTTGTAAAATTTTGCAAATGGACACCAGAAATAAGTTTTTTTGATCTTCTGAAAAGTTACTGAAAAACACGTAACTGTTTTTGTGAGCACAGCGACGTTATGTATGTATGAGTCCTAAGTAAGATTCAAGTGAGTAAGCAACAAATATGTTCTCAAATGGGTGTGCTTTTGTTTAGATCGGGATAATAGATCACATAGCAAGTAACAAAACTAGTAGGACAAAAATCCCAGCATAGAATTTATTTTCCAAGAACAATCGATTTTATTCTCAGTAGTTAAAGTGTTAAGTTGCCTACGTTTGCCGATGATTTGACACAGCTATCCCTTCCGGGCGTACAACTTTAAATTGTTTAGCAAGTTTGATAACTTTTTCAACCTCTTTGGCGGTGGTGATAAGATACTCACTGTGTTTACGTTTATGTCCTCGACAGGTGCATCCCCTAGCGGAACTTTTCGCGATAGGTCTTTGGTCCTTCATTCCCTTTAGCCGCTAAAGTTTAAAGCCTCTAGTTTTGCAGGAAGTTACATCAAACTGGATGGAAATATTCCAAATCTCATATGAAAAATGTATCGCAAATATATAGATCCTTGCGCCACGAAGCGCAAGATACCACATGCTCTGTATGGACTTTCTAAATATATTGATCACTGCGCAATCTAGAAGAGCTAGTAATAAAAAATTTTGGTTTTTAATGAGGCTCTAAGCTATTTTCAAAGTTTAAAGTCTCCATCTCACCGGGAAGTTACTTAAAAATCGATCCCAAGATTCCTAGCGGAATTTTTGCATTATCACGGTGCCCGGATGTAAAGGTAAAGTTTCAAATGTTTACCTCAATGTAGAGTTACCGAAAAACGACCGCAAGAATCCATCTGTTCTGTATGGATTTCCCAAAGGTCTCTATATATCCGGATTCCTTGTATATCTAGATGATTTATTTCCTTAATATTACATTTTAATAGAGTCCTAAGTTATATTCAATGTTTAAAGTATCTAGCTCACGGACAAGTTACTTAAAACTGACCTCAAGATTCCTAACCTCGTATGAATTTCTTAATTATCTCTCCCAGTGCGCCACCTAATTAAACAGACCTAATGTACCTGAATGACGCAAAAAGGTAATCGTGATTATGAAGCAATTTTGCTTATATCAGACAGACGTTGGGTGTTATTGTATTGTTAATTTAGAAAAATTCGCTTTTGGCGCCCAATTCCTTCAAATGTTCCATTGTACAGTGGATTTATATCTAGGTATGTATACTCAAAAACATTTTGCTTTTGTTGCTTCTTTGTATTTGTATTTTTCATTTTGACTTTTATGGAATTTCTCTCACTGCGATCACCATTCAAAATGTATCATTATATCATTTTCTCTCATAGTTACTTTAGCTAGCAGGTTGAATGACTTGATAACTTGATAACTTGATTTCCACGTCAGAATGCTTTACTTTGTTATAATAAACACCAACAAAATAATTCGAGTTTATCTTCTGCCTTGAAGGTAATTCTAGTATTAGTGTATTTTTGAACAAACTCGCATATATGTATGTGATGATACTAAGCCTAGTCTTAATCTGCAGTGAAACGCCTAACTAGCAGAGATAATATTAAGAATAGAGATTTTGCAGGAAAGAGAAATCATGTGCAGCAAGCTTCACAAAATTCTAGTAGGTCACATTCACCACTTACCACAGCAGAATTTTTTAAACTACCACTGTCTGTATTTGTTATTTAACAATTATTTGTACACTTTTTATCCAGCTAATGTGTTCAGAATTTTAACTTTTACTCTCTAAAACTCCAATCAGTGTATTTGTGTGCTTAAATTATGTTAAAAATTGTGTTAAAGTTTTTGGTGTGGTGGAAGTGACCTACTAGAATTTTGTTACGTTCCGCTGCTTTCCACCGAAGTTGCGCCTGCAACATCTCTATTCTTAATATTGTCTCTGTAACCAGTCAGAAAATATATAAGTTCACAACTACATTTTACTGACTGATATCACTCTAGATTTTGAATGTCGCCCTATATATTGTTACATACCTATATTAATATTTCGATTTTCGCCACCAGAGCTCCAAATTATGACCTAAGTATGCTATGTGAGCTGAGAAATTATCTACAGTTTGGGAGGCATTAAAATTATGTTCACATTGTGATGTTTTTCTCTTTCTTTTTTTATACTCAGCTGAGCAGAGCTCACAGAGTATATTAACTTTGTTCGCATAACGGTAATCCGTAACGGCATAAACTAATCGAGATAGATATAGACTTCTATACATCAAAATTATCTGGGTGAAAAAAGAAATTCATTTAGCCATGTCCGCCGTCCGTCTTTAAACACGATAACTTGAGTAAATTTTGAGGTATCTTGATGAAATTTTGTATGTAGGTTCCTGGGCGCTCATCTCAGATCGCTA
Organism: Eurosta solidaginis; assembly: GCF_040869045.1. NCBI lineage: Eukaryota > Metazoa > Arthropoda > Insecta > Diptera > Tephritidae > Eurosta > Eurosta solidaginis. The sequence goes on along the minus strand of NC_090321.1, from coordinate 86,259,600 downwards.
TTTAAAATTAACGAAATCGGATTACAACCACGCCCACTTTTTCGATATCGAAAATTTCGAAAAACCGAAAAAGTGCGATAATTCATTACCAAAGACGGATAAAGCGATGAAACTTGGTAGGTGCGTTGACCTTGTGACGCAAAATAGAAAATTAGAAAAATTTTGGACAATGGGCGTGGCACCGCCCACTTTTAAAAGAAGGTAATTTAAAAGTTTTGCAAGCTGTAATTTGGCAGTCGTTGAAGATATAATGATGAAATTTGGTAGGCACATTACTCCTATTACTATATGTATGCTAAATAAAAATTAGCGAAATTGGATGACGAACACGCCCACTTAAAAAAAAAATTTTTTTAAGTCAAATTTTAACATAAAATTTTTTATCTTTACAGTATAAAAGCAAATTATGTCAACATTCGACTCCAGTAATGATATGGTGCAACAAAATACAAAGATAAAAGAAAATTTCAAAATGGGCGTAACTCCGCCCTTTTTCATTTAATTCGTCTAGAATACTTTTAATGCCATAAGTCGAACAAAAATTCACCAATCCTTGTGAAATTTGGTAGGAACATAGACTCTATAACGATAACTATTTTCTGTGAAAATGGGCGAAATCGGTTCAAGCCACGCCCAGTTTTTATACACAGTCGACCGTCTGTCCTTCCGCTCGGCCGTTAACACGATAACTTGCGCAAAAAACGATATATCTTAACTAAACTTAGTTCACGTACTTATCTGAAGTCACTTTATCTTGGTATAAAATATGGCCGAAATCCGACTATGACCACGCCCACTTTTCTGATATCGAAAATTACGAAAAATGAAAAAAATGCCATAATTCTGTACCAAATATGAAAAATGAGATGAAACATGGTAATTGGATTGGTTTATTGACGCAAAACTTTGTAAAATTGGTGGGTATTAAGAAGAAGAAAATGGAAAAGTTCTGCAGGACGAAATCAAAACCCTTGGAATCTTGGCAGGCATACTGTTCGCGGTATGACATATATAAATAAATTAGCGGTACCCGACAGATGATGTTCTGGGTCACCCTGATCCACATTTTGGTCGATATCGTGAAAACGCCTTAACGTGTTGAGCTTCAAAGTTATATTCACTTCCAATTTGCATGTACATATGAAAAGTTAGAACTACCGAGAAGCGAAACCGTATATTTAAGAAATAATTCAATTGAAATCAAAACTCTGTAGCAAATTCCGAATGGTCATATTTTTATAACTTTCACGAAAATCAAATGGAATATTAACTTTGTCACGAATTTCAAAATTCTAAGTCCTTAAAGGGAAATAGATAGACCCACAAATAAGTATACCGAAATGATCAGGATGAAGAGCTGAGTTGATTTAGCCATATCCGTCTGTCTGTTTGTATGCAAACTAGTCCCTCAATTTTTGAAATATCTTGACAAAATTAGGTGTCCGATTAGACAGGCTTCAAATTTCACCATATGCTTTCGTATATTGCACATATTGTTGTCTGATAAAATGGATGAGGTCGGTCGTATATATAGCATATATTCCGCACAATCGACTGTTCAGATAAGAAGCTTTTCGTAATTACAGCCCCATTTTAACAGCTAGAGGCTTCAAATTTCACCAAATACTTACATATATAGGATATAGTGTTGTCTGAAAAAATCATAGAGATACATATATACTGTCTTTATAAACTGCTATTTCTGCCCCATTTTTTACGGCTGGAAGCATCAAATTTCATAAAATACTCACGCTTACGTCACATATTGTTAAAATGAGTGATTCGTGATCATAGTTTTTACATGCAGACCACAAAAACGTGAAACTTTGCATCCTCACACAAACTACCTACCTATTTTTCATTTTTTATTTATCTTAAAAATCGCTTAGGTATGTACATATGTTCACTACATATTTCATATCTTATACATCCCATTATTTGGATATTACGAATGTGATAAGATTATTGTTCAGCCCCATTCATGAAAGGTATGAAGTCTTCGACACAACCGAAGACAGTCCCGTCCTTACTTGTTTTAGTTAAATTTTCCAACATTTGTGATAAAGAACTAACTAAAAATGTTCATTCCTCAAAAAAGCATATTCAATTGAAACTTTTTGTGAGACCTTATGCACCTTAAGTAGTAGATCTACTCGAGTATACAAAAACTGCATGCTTAGAACTTCAAATACACCCCCGAAAATCTGGAGTTAGGGGCCAAAAGCCCCGTCCTCACAGGTTGAAGCATATATTATTTAGGCGACAACTTTATTTTTGATCACTTCACGACACAATTTTTGTGGCATTTAAGAGGACAAAGCGCATCCAACGGGGTAGAACTTTTAGTTTTACCTCTGAAAATAATGGTTAATGTAATGAACAATGTACCACCCAGGGATGATGAGCCCGAGCCTACAATCGATGATGATGGAAATATGACAAAGCAATAGTCAGATTAAAAAACAGCAAGGCCGCGGGCGCTGATGGATTGCCTACGAAGTTATTCAAATACGGCGGCTACGAGTAAAGCGCCGGCATCAACTTCTTGGCAAAATATGGTCGTACGATAGAAATCTTAGTGTTCCTTACCCAGTCTACAAATAGGAGGATCCTGCAAACTGCGCCAACTGTGGCTGAATCAGCCTTCTTTGTATCGAATATAAAGTCCTGTCAAACGTTTTGTGCGAACGATTGAAGCCCACCGTGAACTGACTGTTTGGACTTTATCATTGCAGTTTTAGACTTGATATACCTAGCATCGACAAGATTTTCACTATGCGCCAAACCTTGGAAAAAAGTCAAATAATGGATTGACACACATCACTTTTCGGATGTTTGGGGCATAGAATATACAAGCGTCAGGTATGCCCGTTGTAAGACGCGACTAAAATACCGTAAAAGGGGTTGCCAGACCTTTAAAAGTGTTGGCAGCACAATTCTCCAACCAAAATATCAACCTTACTTACCCGTGGCGGATCCTGTTTCTTTAGCAGCAGAGTCTCTGGCGACCCGAAGTTCCTCATGGAACGAGATGGCCTAGGTGGTTCAATGTGGTCATATTAAATTGTTCTCGAGATGGTCGGGCTTGTACTTTAATGATGTTTGTTACCAGAACGTTCGGGATCTCTATCCGGCAAAGTACCATCAACATCGATAACGCTCCCCGAAACCTGCGGAGGTGTTTTTATCGCTACAACAATAACAGCAACAACCTCTTCGGAAGCTGATTATCTGCCGCTAAGTGTGAATTTGGTTTCCCCGTAAAACCGGCTGTACAAAATGGCGTTGAGCAATACCATCAGCTCAGTCAGAATTGGAAAGAACCTTTCCGAGCCGTTCGAAAATAAACGAGGTTTTAGACCCCGTATAAAATAATACAAACTCCAGAAATTAACCACACTGGAACAATATTGTATAAAAGCGTGCAAATTCTACTTACTCCAAACTGGATAAAGAAGCGGAAAAGATGGGTTTGATGGTGACTGAGAACAAAACGAAGTACACTCAAAGTACAGTAAAAAAAAGGCGACGAAAATGTTGCCCTCTTACAGCAATTTTACGGTCGCTTCACCTACGCAATGAATGTTTTTAGTTCTTGTGGTGAACATTTATAATACTTCAGCTCATTGGGTGATATTTAAGACGAGAAAGTTAGTAAGTCCCTAGGAGTTTTCGTAAAAGGAATGGTATTTCATAAAAGTAATAGTGTTATCCTTGAAGAAAAAATTAACATAATTGTCTACAAACCGCAAATCAGCCAAAATGTGAATAGCGTAGGCGATGTGCATTACAATGTATCATCCTTTAGGACATTGTGGATGAAATATGTAGAATCGGTGACTTATCCGCTCGTTCTGGAAGTGGATGACCACGAAAGGCCACTAAACGTAATTATAGGATATTATCCAAGATAGTTCTTCTGAACAGATTTAAAAATTCTACAGAAATTTTCACGGAGCTGAAACGTAGTATAAACATCAAAATTAGAATTGCAACGGTGCAGGGTCTCTTGAGGAAAAATAAGTTGAAGGTCCATCGCTAGAGAAAACCCGCTTCTCGCCACAAAAAAGCGGCCCAGTACCCTAACTGGTATTACGAAAACGTAAATTGGACAGGGAACGATTGGCCATGATTTATGCAAAATAAATTTTATTCAGTTAAGGTTCGCGAAGCGTTGTACATAATTCCCAAAAACACAGGAAGATTGGATCCCAACTGCGTTGAGGTAACTGTGAAGAATTATCCGTATGTAATGGTATGGGACGGCCACCGTGGTGTGATAGTAGCGTGCTCCGCCTTCCACGCCGTATGCCCTGGGTTCGAACCCCGGGCAAAACAACATCAAAATTTTAGAAATAAGGTTTTTAAATTAGAAGAAAATTTTTCTAGCGGGGTCGCCCCTCGGCAGTGTTTGGCAAGCGCTCCGGGTGTATTTCTGCCATGAAAAGCTCTCAGCGAAAACTCATCTGCCTTGCAGATGCCGTTCGGAGTCGGCAGAAAACATGTAGGTCCCGTCCGGCCAATTTGTAGGGAAAATCAAGAGGAGCACGACGCAAATTGGAAGAGAAGCTCGGCCTTAGATCTCTTCGGAGGTTATCGCGCCTTACATTTTTTTTTTTTATTTAATGGTATGAGACGCAATAAAAACTGTGAGTTGCTTAAGCTTTGTTAACGGTGAGTTGCGCTAAATCCACCGCCTACATTGGCTGCATTAAAGAGGGCCGTTCACTAAGAATCGGTTGCGTAATCGAGCATAGTAATCTGAACGCAGTTATGAATCCATATTTTTGTATTTTTGGGGCTAACCACAGACCTCAAGCCAACTTAAAAGATATTTACAAAGTAAAAGATCGCCAATTAACCACTTATATTAATTGAATATATTTATTTTGCTGTAGTCCGAGAACATAACTCATCCACAGTCGTTTCGAGAGCAGTTTTTTTCCGAACCAGCTTAATGGGAAGACGTTTTATTCTAGACAAGGACGATCTTATTATTTTACCTCAAGTGACGGTGGACCAGTGAGATAAAAGTTTTCATGTTTATACTATTCATGAATTCCGAGGAAGTTTCAGGAGCAGTTTTAAATGTATTCGAAAAATTATCATGACGATGTTCCTATAAAAGCGTTCAGTGGCCTTACACTCAGAGAAAAATGCGGTTCTAAAATCTAGCACCACCGGACTCAATTCAAGCTTTTCATGTTCTTACTTTTTTCTTCTTGAAAAACGAACGACCTGTTCTCAAAACAACAACCTTGTTCTTGAACTGACAACCATTTCTTGAAAAGAGAACGGTTGGACTTAAAATATGAGCAAATGTTCTATTAATGAGAACAATGTTCTTAAATTAAGAATAATGTTCTTGAATAAGGTTCAAGAAAAAAGAAACGTTACAATTCGTATGCACTATAATGTTAAATACAACATTTGGCACGAGCTATCAAGCAGCTGTAGTGGCCCAGTGGCTATGATGTTGCGGTTGCGATCGTGTGGCGCGAGTTCGATTGCCGTCAAACTCTGAATTTTCTTAAAAAAATTTTTTTATATTCTATTTTTTAACTCTTATTTTTCATTCAGCTCCATTCACATATGCACAGATAATTCTCAAACTTGTTATGAAATGTTTTAAATATATATTTAGATTGCATCATCAAATAAGAAAAATTTCTTGAGCAGAGAAATATATGAAAAAATGCATATTGTGCGTTTTTTCAAACCTTTTTGGAATTGTAATAATAATTTGTTTTGTTATTAATATTTTTTATTAATGACAAAAAAATTATTTATTAATAAAAAAAAAATAAATGAATGGGTGCTACTTGAAAAAATTACCTTCCCCACTCCCCCAAAGATCAAGCACAAACCGTTCTTGAATTTAGACCGTAAAATGTTGAATCGACAACACATTGTTCTCGAAGCGTGAGAACGCAAAATCTTAAATCAAGCCCAAGTAGTGCTTGAAATGAACACAGAAGGTTCACACATCAATATCAAACTGGTCATAAAATACGAACGGTGTGCTTGGAAAGACTGTTCTTAAAACCGATGGGCTTGGTCACGAGGCTTTTGTCAATGAATGTTCTTAATTTTGAACGTGTTTCATTCGTTTTAGAACGATTTTTTCTCTGAGTGTACGTGGTCGTCCACTTCGATAACGAGTGGATAAAGTCACTTATCCAACGTATTTCGTCCCGAATCTCCTTAGGGATAATTCATTGTAATATACTCAGCCTACGCTTTCCATATTTTGCGTGATTTGTCCTTTGTTGACAATTATGTAAATTTTTTATTCAAGGATAAAACTATTTTATGAAATGTAGTTGTTTTTACAAAAACTGCTAAGGACTTTCTAACTTTCTAGCCGAAAGATATTACCTAAGAAGTTCAAGAATTATCGATGTTAACCACAATAACTATAAAGTTTCGTTGCGCAGATGTAGTGGCCGGAAAAACGCCGTAACAGGGAAAACATTTTCATCGACTTTTTTTAAGTGTACCTGCTGACATCAAGCAAAAAGTCAGCGCATTTGCGCCTTCGCAATTAAGCCAAGACTTCGTTCATTTGGGAACGTGCATTAACACAAAGAACCACATAAGCTTTGACGTCCAGCGAGAATCACTCTTGCCAATAAATGCTAATTTGGACTAGTTAGGCAGTTGAAAAGTAAAGTCCTACTTCGGAAACGAAAATCTTGCTCTTGAAGTCACTTATCGTACGCATCCGACCAAATGGTGCACGCAATATAAAAGGTTTGAAAGGTGATGATCCGCCTAAGATTTTTACGAAAAGGGATAACTTTTATATAGAAGAAGTTTAAATGGACCATAGACGAATTTAATAGTCTATATGCAATAAATAGACCTTCGATATAATCTTTAATTAAAGTCAGCAACATGCGCTCCACCTTTTTAATTTTGTTCCTCAAACAAATTTGTACAGAGGTTATGTTCAAATTTGAAAAATGAATGAAGACGCCATAACCTCCGAAGAGATTTTGAGCCGAGCTTCTCCTTCCAATTTGCGTCGTGCTCATATTAATTTTCCCTGCGACCGGACCGACTTCGAACGGCATCTACAAAGAAGATGAACTTTCACTGAGAAGATTTTTTCATGGCAGAAATACATTCGGAGTGTTCCGTCAAATCACTTCTGAGGTCCGACCCCTATTAGAATTTTTTTTCTAATTAAAAAAACTTGTTTCTAAATTTTTGATGTTATTTTGTCCGGGTGTTGAACCCAGAACCTTCGGTGTGGGAGGCGGCGCACGCTACTACCACACCACGGCGGAACAACATTTTTCGTTTCTTCTGGCCCATTTAAGCATTCTTATTCGTTTCGGGAGCGATGACTGCAAGAAGAATTGACCTATCGTGAAAAGTCCGTTTACTTATTTCCTTTAAAAATAAGAATATTTTCAATAAAAGTGTACAAAACCAATTAAAAAGCACGCCCACTTTTTAAAATACTTTGTGTCAAAAACTGAAGCTACAACAATCATAGGAAAAAAGCTCCCAGCTGACTTTTTCATGTTTGCTACACCTGAACTTAGACACGCTTAGTTGGTTTGGTTTAAATTTTGACCAATAAGAGTAATTTGCAGGTGAACTGCCCGCTTATGGGGCTGGAAAGTATAATGTACGTTTCAAGTTTATTCTTTTTAAATAAATAGTAAATGCGTAATTTACTTCAGATGTTAGCACTGAATTTGTCTTAAGGCCCCGCCACCCATTTCGCATATCTAACTCCCACGAAATACACGCACTCCAATAGAGAAAAAAAAAAACAAATAAAAATTATTCGGTAAAGTTTGACTACATAGATGATTGCCGAAATTTGAAAAACGTCATTTTGACGTCGTGACCGCAATTGTTAAGAAACATACATGTCTACATTAGGGTGGTCCTTATTTTCCACAGTGCTCCAATTCTCATTCTCACCCCCCCCCCTTCCGCCACCCTCCAGAAATATTAAAATAGCCTTTAAATTGTTATGCAGTAATTTTAGGGCAATTAAAAATTATTTAGAGGTCTCGCAAGGAGCTTGAAATCGTAAAAAAAGCGTTTTTTTTCATTTCTTTGGTCCAATCTAACTCATTTATGGTGGGCAGAATTATCTCTCACTTATTACCAACAACCTCTACAGCTTTTGCATTCAAACACATTTAAAATTACAAAAACTTGTCAAATAATAAAAAATTTAAAAAGTAGAAGAGGCGCGAAGGTTTCAAATACGCGCAAAACTTTCAACTTTTTACTATGAATTTTTACGAATTATTCGTTGACACAGGTATGTAGCTCATTCTAAACAACGTGCATGTTTCAAAACGCTATCGACTTCTGTTTAATTTTGAGAACTCTTTTCGTGACGGGTGTTGCATCTTCTGTACAATGGATGAAGGAAATATGTTTTCATTCATATTATATTTCAGTCTGTAGTTTTTTATTAATTGATTAATTGATTTCTAATACTATGTTCAAAGAGAAAAATAAATTGAGGCAATTTCGATTTAAATTGAGTGGTATTCATGCAACTCAATTTACCTTACACAATAGTAATTTGATAGCTGGTTGGCTCATCTCTACAGCAACAACATACTTTTGTTCAGACTGTCAAAATGTGCGTGTTGGTATAAGGCGAATGGAATGGAATGAAAACATAAAACTTTGACATTTTTGTGTGTTGTAAGAAAATGTGTTCAATGTTTTGGTTTTATTTTGAGTTTGCCATCTTCTTTTGACACTCCCTACTCCAGTGAAATGAAAAAAATAAAATAAACTGATAAGATGAGCCAACCATATAGTTGAGCCATTCGCAAAACTTCCTTTTAAATCTACTCAATAAACACACTTTACAAGGTTGCTTTTGCAGTCTGAAACAATTTATTACGCAATTTTTTTTTTAAATTGGCAATTTATTATTACAATTTATTATATGATAAATTGCGTAATAAATTGCCAAAATGGTATAAATTGCCAATTTGGTGTGTGTTTGTATAGTATAAGATTGAAGTCATTAAAAAAAAAAAAACAAGAAATTGAAGACATAAAAGTTGCTTTGAAAAGGAGTAAACGTTTCTAGGATAAAGGAATATGAACAATTGAAATGTTTAATTTACAACAACTAAGGCATGACGTAGCTGAATGCGTTTATAACCATTTCAACTATCGTAGGAGTGCGGGTTCGACTCCCACTCCCGGGAGAAAAGGCTTTGAAGAAATTTACAAGGTATAATCGAAACAGCTGTCGCCTTGTCCGTCCTGATGCCACGTTGTTTAAATTTTTCCCATATTATTAAATAAATTATGAAGTGTTTAAAATTCGTACTTTTTCAAGACTTCAAGCTCCTTGCGCATTAAGACTTTCTATATATTCGTTTTTGCGTTATTCGTATTTTTGTAAAAGTTGAGATCGAAAATCCAAACTCTTTTTTTTGCTCCATGCAACGAAGGGCCACTCTAGTCTACATATGTACATATATACGCAACAAGGTAAGCCAATAAAATGGAAAGAGGGAAAGGGGGTGTAACAACTAGGTTTGGCGTGCGCAAACCGCAAATCGAAGACCAACATGTATGTCATACATGAATTATTAATTGACTCCAAAACCACTTTGACGATTACCAAAAAAAGAAAAAAATAACAAAAAGCCAACACCACATCTGCTACAATTGCCACCTACTAAAAATACGTGTCTAAACCTGGCAATCACCAATTGACGATTCGTGTCAATATATATAGGCGTACTTAAACATATTTCCGTACTTTGTACTCAATAAAGGGGCATTCGCAAAGAATACGAAATTACCAATTCACTATAATTTTCTTCACCACCTACTCGTCCTTCGTCAAACTCTACTTTCAATACAAATTTTGGTAGTTAGAAAAGTAATTTAGGCTTCAATACATATTTAAACATTTTGGTACATATACGTATAAAAAGTCGTTAGTAGTTAGTAGGGCGCAAACATATAAATAAACGCGAATATACAGTGACCGACATGTTTGTAATGACATCAATAACAATGATATGGTTTCGAAAATCATCATGTAGAGCGGTGAATGGTTCTAATTGTTACTTTAGTTTAGAAACATCCTTGAATTATAAACCAAAATGTGGACTCGTATAACTTCAAACAATACGGGTATCACACTGGTAACAAAAGTGGTCTTTGTCGGGAGTCATCTTGAGTATAGTTTATATAGGTTAAGTATAGATGGCCTATTTTACTTCGATACACCAGGTAGTAGCAGCGGTATTAGCCCTGAGAGCACTACAATATCCATGAGGTATGGGCTCCAAAAGAAAGCTTATTAATGCTAAACAAGTTTCCCGTCATATTTTCCCCGTTCACACTATTTTGCTTTCGATCTTTTGCATAATTTTCCAATAAAAAAGGAATTGCTATGACATATATATAATTTCAAACCCTGCTGAAAAAAATGGTAAACAGTTATGAAAAACGACAGTTTCCGATGTTAATGGGATGTAGAGCGGGACAGTTTGTAGCCACATTTGTACCAAGAGTGCTTAACTCTGAGAATTAAAATATTAGTCAAAGGTAGCGACTGTTTCAGACAGTCACACAGTTTCCCATTTTCGCTGCAGTCGTACCTATGTACAACTGAATCAGTTAAGAACGCGTTCTATCTATCTGTATATTTACTTGACATTTCAAAAGAGGTGAAGGGGGCTAAAATATTGTCCCACAAACTTCCTGAAAAAATCATAATAACCTGCAAGTTCTTATACATTTGATGAGCTCAAGACCAGTTGATAAAGTTGAAGGTCTAGCCGTATTTATAAAAACTTCATTTTTTGTTCGTTCAGTGTATATTTGGTTTATAGCAAAATTATTGGTGGCCTCTTACTTACTACTCTTTTGTACATAGCAAATTAGTAAAGAAAACGTTTACTCAAAATACAAAAACTCAAGTTTTTCGCTTATTTTATACTAAACTTATATCCAGCGTTTTGGAAAGATGTTTCAGATTTCGTAAATCCAGGGTCATAGGGTCTTCCTTCACCTTCAGTCTCTCATTGAAGCATTGTAAATTTTCTCCTTAGCTTTGTCAAGTTTTGCATACATTCACAAGCATTCAAAAATTACTTCCATTTCTTGCCGCGTCCAAACCTCATTATACATATATGGTTTTATGAGTCGATACATATCGAAAATGCCTAAGTCCACATATGAAATTTTTCGAGATTTTTATTGCGGTATATAATGACATGATCTGACTAAGTCCTACCATAACTGTAAATAAAAATTACTTAAGTCCATTTCAGCCAATCGTAGTGCGCCCTGCTATTGTATTTTTATACTCAGAGTGCTTTGCACACATAGTATATTAACTTTGATTGGATAACGGTTGGTTGTACAGGAATAAAGGAACCGAGATAGATATAGACCCCATATATCAAAATCATCAGGATCGAAAAAAAAATTGATTGAGCCATGTCCGTCCGTTTGTCCGTTAATACGATAACTTGAGTAAATATTAAGATATCTTCACCAAATTTAGTACACGAGCTTAACTGGACCCATAAAAAATCGTAATAATAGATTGTTACTGAAATGAGCGAAATCGGATGATAACCACGGCCACTTTTTATATATATAACATTTTGGAAAACACAAAAAACCTGATTATTTAGTAAATAATACACATAGAATGTTGAAATTTGAAGTGTGGGCTGATATTAGGACTCTTGATAAAAATTTGAAAAAATTTTTTTAAATGGGCGTGGCACCGCCCATTTGTGATAAAATCAATTTTACAAATATTATTAATCATAAATCAAAAATCGTTAAACCTATCGTAACAAAGTTCGGCATAGGTTGCATTTACTATAAGGAATGCTTTGAAGAAAACTTAACGAAATCGGTTAAGGACCACGCCCACTTTTATATGAAAGATTTTTAAAAGGGTCGTGGACGAATAAAATAAGCTATATCTTTGAAAAAAGAGCTTTATATAAATGGTATTTCATTTACCAAGTGGATTTATAGCAATAAATAGGAAAAACTTCAAATTTAAAAAAATGGGCGTGGCACCTCGCCCCTTTTATCACAAAGTAATTTTCTATGTTTCGGGAGCCATAACTTGAAGAAAAGTTAACATATCGTAATGAAATTGTGTACAGAAAATATTTCTAGTAAAAATGGACGGGATCGGTTAAAGACCACGGCAACTTAGATATAAAACAAGTTTAAAAGGGTCGTAGACTAGAATAATAACCTATAACTTAGCAAAAAATAGTTTTGAATCAATGATATTTCACTTATCAAGTTTCACTGTAAGAGGAAATGGGGAGAAATTTTTCTTTTAAACGGGCGGTGTCATGTGGTATGTAGAAAAGTAATTTATCTGAAATGAAATGTACAATTGAAGCTCACGCTGAGTATATAATGTTCGGTTACACCCGAACTTAGACACTTTTACTTGTTTAACATAATTTACGAATTTTTTACAGCTGAACGGTTAAAAAGTAAGTGTGTTTAAAGGAAAATTGATGAAAACCGGGTGTTTTCAAATTTTGCCATCGAATAAAGCAAAAAGGAAAATAATAATATTATTAGCCGTGTTTTTTAACACGCGTATATCCGTTTAGGCTTAAACTTTATATTGACTGCTAAGAGACAAACTATAAATACACCTCTGAAATTGCTGCGCATAAATTTTGTCCTACTAAATTTCAATAGGCATTATACTCAGATGTAACTGAAATATGTGTCTTTGTTTCACCCTGTACACTAATTCTATGTATTATATGTGTGTCCACAATTCATCGCAACTGATTCAGCTATATGTTATACCCTATGGCCATCAGAGCGTTGCGTCTCCGCTTTTCGGTACACCCTGTTGCTGTAGCTAGTTGTTTTACCACAGCCGCTAGATGGGTCTCCTAAGCATTATCTAAGCGAAGATGGGCGTTTTTTAACACGCGCAAACGAAACGTATACGCGCGTGTTAAAAAACACGGCTATTATTAATAATTAATTATTGCGCTTTTGAAAACTGCCCAATTTTCCTTCCACCTAAGTCCATAATATTTATTTCAAACACGGCTTAATTCTTCATTGTTATTTCTTCGCTAAATGGTTTCATGCTTATCAAGTAAACATTTATACAATTTTTGCAATAGCTACATAAATTATATTACGCAGAAAGAAAGAACCGTCGTTTTCCAAAATTGGCTTATGGTGGACTTAGGGCAGATTGGATATGTATCGACTCAATATACATACATATAAGTGCTAAATGTTTGAGTTACCCAAAATTTTTATGGAATGCTATCCAAACATTATAATATCCGTTCAGTCGCTACTCGTATTTCCTTTTACGCAGGTTTAATGAGTGCTAATGCCGCGTCCGCTACCAGGACTTGCCCATATTGTGACAAATTTGTCGAAAAGTCGAAACGTCAACTAAAGCGACTTCTGATATAAAAATCGGATACAAAATTTAACAAAATTAAGTCCATATATGTGCATATATATATATGTATATATATAGTTTCAACATGGTTTATTTATAAGCAAAGCCGTGTCATTGGTGACATTATTAATATGCCCACTTACCTACCTACCTATGTAATATGTGGGAACGCTAATCACCCAATTTAAATATAACTCACTCTACATTTATGTGGACATGACAGGTGCACTATTCTGTGCGTGTGTGTTAACGCAAAAGGACATTTTTTTGGACAATTGCAAAAGACGCAATATACCACACGCATATTTATACATATGTATGTAAGAATGTACATATATACACACATGTATGCATGCATAATAAATAATCTCAACACGCATGTGTGTGTCGTCAGTTCGCCTGTCTCCACCTCCTCCTATTCGAATTAAGTGCGTGTGCAAACAAGCACACATTATTTGATTGGAGACAATCATTTGAGTTTTTTATTTTATTTAGTTAAGCTTCAGTTGGCTTTCAGGCATTGTCTTTTCGTTGTGTCCTTCATTTTAATTTCCGCTATGCATTTGGGGCAATTAACTGACCGATTGTCATTAGCGACACAATTGCAAAACAATCAAAAATATTAAACCTAGATAAAAATATGTAGGTTAGACTGGGTCGATTTATTAACCTATATCGCGCCATCGATTTTTCGATAGGTTTTGGGCTTAGGAAAAAAGTTCCACTACGCATACCCAAAAAAATAATTTTCGAGCCTGCAAAAAAAAATGAAGAAAAAAAAAAACGACCACAACACTCCCCAAAACCCAAAAAAATATTTTTTTCAAAAAACTGTTAGCGCCAACGTCTAACAACAGTTTTTTGAAGAAGAAAAAATATTTTTTGGGCTTTGGGGAGTTTTTTGGTCGTTTTTTTTTTGTCATTTTTTTTTGCAGGCTCGAAAATTATTTTTTGGGGTATGCGTTAACTTTCGTCCATACAAATCGACCCAGATTAATGTAGGTACATACATAAACATACGTTTTTGTACAAATACTCGTGGATACCAAAAAATTTACCCCTTATATGAGGCCGCTAATGTGTTACAACTTATTTGTGTGTACTGCTGTCATACGGTTTGTCTGAAAATTTGTTATTGTCCTCGAAAGGACAAACGCTGGGATCATCGCCATTGTACGGACCAATGAAATATGACCATGTTGTTGTTGTTGTGTTAACAGTGCTTCTCCAATGGGTGCGACCACACAAAAATTCTTAACAAAGTCCTCTAATGGGACTCTAAGGAAACTAGCAGTTTCAACAGAGGTGGACCATGGGCAAGTGGGGAAGATGGTTGGTCTCATGTGGGGACATATCGCATGCAGGACACAGATCACGTATGTCGGCGTTTATCTGGACGTGTAAGAGTTTAACCCGTTACAGTATCCACAGAACGAAGTTGGGCCAGGGTGACTCGTGTCTCCCTTGGTTGTTGTTTTTGTTGTAGCAGTGCTTCGCACCATCCAATATGTGCGACCGATCACAAATTGTCATCAATATCCTCTACCTTCCCAAGGCAGCCGGTTATATGTATCGGAGCGGCTCGGGATTTTCCCCGACCAAGGGCTGTCATTTTAGTGTAACCCATTTAATTTGTTGCGTCCCTCCCACAAATTGTCTCCCTTGGTAGTTAGCGTTCTTCTTCAGCAAGGGTACGATAGTGTAAATTGATAAAGGGACTCACCGGACGCTTTCTGACAAAGGCGTTTACCGATTGTGTGTTAATTATTATTTTTTTTTTATTTAAATAATTTTTTAATAATTACAGCCTCCTTATGCTTTTCCGAATGAAATGAGATGTTCCCTTAACCCTGTTGCAGGCGAGCAAGCAAAACCTGTCTGTTCAGCATTTAGTTCGCTCTTTACTATCGCGCTGTTTACCCTCACTTTGTATATTATTTTCAGGGGTCATAAAAAGACATCCCGTGACAGTTCTCAGTAAAGCAGTTTGGCGTGCCTGCAGTTTTTTCCAGTGTGTTTTTACGACCAGGCGAAGTTGTTTATGCTAGGTGTGTTGAAATTTCTTGTAAATCTAGCAAATGGCAATCAAAAAAAATTTTCAATAGTTTACAAAAAATATGCACATATACGTATATGTACACATGTATCTGTTAGTAGTACTTGCGCATGCATCTTATTTTGATTGTCTTCATAGTTATGTAGAAAACGGCTTCTAGCTATTTTAACTATTTTTGGTAAAAGCGTAATATACACACAGATACTAGAAGAACCGGCAGACGTTGTTCTGCCCTAAATTTGGCCTATCTGCACACATTTTAATAAGCTTTTTCCGTCTAACTCTGCCCTCCCCCCCTCTTCACTTTTTTCTAATCCTTTTATTCACTCCTCGCTCCGTCTTTTTCGCGTCATCTATCTCCATCGTCGTCTCATTCCATCTATTTCTCAATCTCCTTCTCTCTTTTCTCTTCTCTCAATTTCGTCTCATTCTTCTGCATCCCTTATTGCCTGTCCCAGAGGGTGGTATGTAATTTATTCCAGTCCCGGCCCAGTCCCACTCCGAGTCTCAGTCCCAGTCCTAGTCCTAATCCCAGTCCCAGTCCGTCTATAGATAATATATTATTACTCTGTACTAAAGCACTCATCAACCGCTTTCATTTGATATTCATATTGTATAAACACTGTCTAGGCATTCACTGGCCCACGTTTTGACCTATATCTCGAGATCTAGTCACCCAGGGGTATGAAAATTACCCTCTACTAAAGCACTCATCAATAGCTTTCATTTTTTATCCATATTCTATAAACACATTCTAGGGGTACTCGGGTCCACGTTTCGGCCTATATCTCGAGACCCTGTACGTCGATCGCAACCAAACCTATGTAGTAACCACCGCGTGAGGTTTACGCAACTTGTGTGAAAGTTTGAACAAAATCGACGGACGCATCTCTTCAAACAGCCTTTCGTTTTATATATATAGATTTTTATTTTTCACACTTCACTATAATATTAAAACGAAATGCAGATTTTCGTTGCTTTTGAAATTCGGCTTAAAAATTGCACATGGAACAACTAAAGACTCTCCTGAATTAAAAAAAATGTCATAGTATCTCTAAATCGCGGACCCCCTCAGAAATCCCGGGTCCGGGGATAATTCCCACATCCCCCCCCCCCCCCCCCCCCCTCCTCTCGTCGGGCCTGGCGATGGGATATACTTAAT
The DNA here is from genome assembly GCF_040869045.1 of Eurosta solidaginis. Taxonomy (NCBI): domain Eukaryota; kingdom Metazoa; phylum Arthropoda; class Insecta; order Diptera; family Tephritidae; genus Eurosta; species Eurosta solidaginis. The sequence continues at coordinate 86,242,938 of NC_090321.1, read as the reverse complement.
ATCATTCGCTATAATATTGTGACGAATACTAGCAACACTAAGGGGTACTATCATTTCTAAGCCGACACTAAGCAGTGACTCGCATGCACATCAACAAATCTATCATTATGTCTACCCATATGTCTGTACGAGCAGCGGAGAAGAGACGCACAAACACATGCATATATCTTATCTGAAATGCTCCCAAAAGTAGACAATTATAATTGTGGAAGTGTCACTCACATATACACGCGCATATGAGAAGCTATACACGTGCATCTGTAGTTAGAATTTTACAGCAGTAACTAAGTAAATTCTGGAAGCGCCTACAAGTACTCGAACGAGAAATCACAGATTATAAAAAGCAGCAACAGTAGAGGCACGACAATCAGTTTGAATTAAGCAAGTTATCAGTTGAGAAGTATAATTGTTATTGTGAAGTACTTTAATAAAGGCCATTTTGCATTATTGAATATTGGAGTTATTTATTCAACAGTTTAGTGATTCGAACGTTAGTAGACGGTTGCAAATAAGAGGAATTCCAGTAAGTTCGTTACAATTGGTGTCAGAAGGGGAATTGTTGAATAAATTCCAGAGGAAAACAAGGACATGGCAAAGTTAAGTGAATTGAAGATCTAGCAACTAAAGAAGGAGTTGGAGACGCGTGGATTGAATACAACCGGCATTAAACTCGAATTTCAAGCACGGCTACGAGATGTAATGGAGTCGCAAGGAATTGATGTAGACGAGTATGTCTTTTATTCTGATGTGGAAGAGCCAGCGATCAAAATGGAAGAGAAGATAGAGACTCCGAATCCATTGGCAAGTGTTGACACTAACGCGTATTTCAGAAATGTCGTCGCAAATGTCATCTCAACTTGAAGAACAGAAGACATATATGGCATCTCAACTGGAAGAACAGAAGACACATATGACATCTCAGTTGGCTGAGCAGTTGAAAGCATAGGAGACCCACACATCCTCGCAGCTGAAGGCGCAGGAGATAAGAGTATCATCGAAGCTGGAGGCACAAGATACAAAAACAATGCAGTTTGAAGAAAAATTCGAGGCAGAGGTGGATGCTTTGAGAGGTCGTATACAGGAATTGCAATTTAATCGCCCGGCTGTTTCAGCGAGTAATCCAAAGGTAAAAACACCATCCTTCGACGGTTCTGTTCCTTTCCAGGTGTTTCAGCGTCAGTTTGAGAAGACCGCAACTGTGAACAACTGGAATGCTGTAGATAAAGTTGCTGCACTGTTCATGGGATTGAAAGGGCCTGCAGCTGAGATCTTACAAACCATTCCAGAGGGCGAACGGAACTGTTATGAAGCATTGATCGGCGCTCTAGAGAGACGATGCGGAGCTGAGTATAAGAGACAGATATACCAAATGGAGTAACTGAGCTGCTTCCAGAGGTCTGGTGAAACATTGCAAGGATTTGCGTCGGATGTTGAAAGGCTTGCACATTTAGCGAATGCGGACGCGCCCGTGGAATACACCGAAAGGGTAAAAATCCAGAGCTTTATTAATGGAATACGGGATGTCGAAACGAAGCGAGCGACATACACAAACCCAAAACCTACATTCGCAGAAGCGGTATCACATGCTCTGATTCAGGAAACAGCATCGCTTCTGTGTAAGCCAGTGTTCAAAGCACGCCGTGTGGAGGTGGAAAGGCCAGACTGGGTGAACACAATATTGGAGGCGCTCAAAGGATCGCAAAAGCGGAAGCCCGGTCACATTGCACGTAATTGCGATGTTGATCCTAGTGGTTTCAACAGCATGGGTGGTCTTAATAATAAAGCTGGAGTGGATGAGCAAGAGCGAGTAAGATGTAGAGATCGAGAGCTAGCTCCAGCTATTGAATGTCCTGTGATATCTGTGTCGCAAATTGGTAGAAAATCGAGCAGTCTTACCGTCAGAGGGAGTGTGGATGGCAAAGAACGTGTACTGACTGTATATACGGGGGCATCTCATTCCTTAATCCGATCTAACTTGGTCAACAGGAGAGTAAAACCCTTGCCTGGAGCAAGGTTGCGTACGGTCACAGGCGAGTATAACCAAGTCCAGGGAGAAGTGATATGTGAAGTCTTAACTGGGAAGGTCATGGTTCTACAAAAATTCATTGTGGCGGATATTGTTGATGAAGTCATATTGGGAGTGGACTTCTTAGTTGACCATGACATCAGGATCGATATGCGGAGAAGGATTATGCGCTATGAGAACCAGGATATACCACTTAACTCTAGTTTGGAGAAAGGGTTCAGCAGTAAGCGAGTGCTGGTAGAGGAGATTCGACAAAGACCACAAAAGTCAAGGAAAGTAAATCGGGCAAAAGGTTGATGGAACGAATGGGCCAAAGAATTCAAAACCGAAGGTACCTGCGAGAGAAACACTGGCATTGAAAAACCCTAATGGACGCACTAAAACGGACGAAAGAATTTCCCAGAATGCAAGGGTGGTTTCAAGCCAAAGCGCACTACTGTTGGGAAATGTCGGAACGATACTGATTATTTCACATAATCCGTTAAGAGCAAGCTCTACAAAGTAGTTCTTTGGCCAAACTACAGAGTGCGAGGAAACGATCCAGGATAATGAGTAGTAAGATGAAAGGCAGCTACCATGAGAACAATAATTCGGAAGGTGTCTTGGAGGGAGATTTGGTACTGTTATACAACCCTCACCGGCAGAAAGGTGTTCCATCCAAATTTCGGTGCAGTTGGGAAGGCCCGTACAAAGTTGTGAAGAAGATCAGTGGCACCATCTACCGCATAAAAACCATTGGGAAACCACGAAGTAGAAGAGTGGTACATTTGGAGATGCTAGCGGCGTTTAGATCAGGAAAATTGTCTGATCGGGACGATAAGACTTAGGTGGAGGGGATGTGACGAATACTAGCAACACTAAGGGGTACTATCATCTCTAAGCCGATACTAAGCAGTGACTCGTATGCACATAAACAAATCAATCATTATATCTACCCATTTGTCCATACGAGCAGCGGAGAAAAGACGCACAAACACATGCATATATCTTATCTGAGATGCTCACAAAAGAAGGCAATAAGTTGTGCAAGTATTACTCACGTATACACGCGCATATGAGAAGCTATGCACGTGCATCTGAAGTTATAATTTTACAGCAGTAACTAAGTAAATTCTGGAAGCGCCTAGAAGTATGCGAACGAGAAATCACAGAGTATAAAAGGCAGCAACAATAGGGGCACGACAATCAGTTTGAATCAAGCAAGCTATCAGTTGCGAAGTATAAGTGTTATTGTGAAGTACTTTAATAAAGGCCATTTTGCATTATTGAATAATGGAATTATTTATTCAACAGTTTAGTGATTCGAACGTTGGTAGAAGGTTGCAAATAAGAGGAATTCCAGTAAATTCGTTACAATATTTTTTATTGATAAGCACGTCATTTAATTAAACACCAACCAATTACACGGAAGTATATTCGCACCACCTGAAAATATGATTTTCGCTGCGTATACGTAACATTTTATTATTACGTATAAACGACTATAAACTGAGATATAACCTATTCTATGTTTTAAGTTAGGTCAAACTACATACAGGGTGCAAAACAAATTCAAAATCGGTTCAGTAGTTTAGGAGTCCATCGGCGACAAACATAGTAACACGTGATTTTTATATATTAAGATAGGCTCATTCCATTTCAAGACAACCGGCCCGCGTGGAACATGATTTTTGATTTCGATATGTTGTTCTTTGGTTAAAATAATGAAAAACGTTTTTTTTTGCCTCATAAAAGTTTTTTTTTCGGATTTATCGGCAATTGAATTCGATAAAATGCAATCGATATTTTATTCACCTATTTTTCAACTGTCAATAGCTTTGTCAAGAATTAATCGATTCTAATAATTTTTTCTCTGAAATGTTCGTTATTACATTTACTTTTATATAAAAATTTATAAAAAATAGCATATAGTTTAAAAAAAAATATTTTTTTCGTATATAGTACAAATTTATGACTTTTTTCAAAAATTAATATCTCAAAAAAAGTTATTTTTTTTGCTTAAACTTTTTCTATATTGAGCGAACAGTTTATATTTTAATTTGGCTAAATGCCTATTAGCCAAAACTCGTTGTTTTAGAGATATGAATTTTTGAATATTAAACATTTTTTTCCCCCATATATTGATGCAATACATATCAGCATACAAGGCGATCAATGCCTAATCCTGATTTAACTTAAAAAAGTTTGGTTTGAAAACAGTTTAGTTTGACTATATGTAGATATATATGGCTATAGTTCGAACAGATTTGTTACAGACCAGTACTGATTTAAGAGCATTTATTACAACAGTTATATCTGCGATAGAATTTTATCTCAGGATAGAATCCATCTACATATATCATAAAAAGTGTTTTGCCATTAGTCATTTGTAACACTAGTGTTATGAATCTTATTTTTTTGGAAAGGACTTTGTATACATACAAGTTACACGCATAGGTACCATAATACGGCACACCCTACGATCACGTTGCTAAGCATGTGACTTATTTAGTTCAACAGAATAAAGTCGCTGACGCGGCACACGCGCAACCATCGATCAGGTCACCTTACATTAGTTATGGGAATCGCACGCTAAGCATTTCCTGTTTACACAAGCGAGCAGTTCTGGGTAAAGCATGGGAACTGCAATGTAGTTAATCTAAGAAGTTATTTAAGTAAGTTACAACGTATGTTGAGGGCAGTAGTTAATTAGCGTGCAAGTGGCACGAATAAAGAAGTTGTGACGTTAATCTGAAGTCGTTCTTTCTTTCATTTCACAAGTATCGGAGGACAGTGAGTTCCTCCGCACCTTTAATTTTTTTACATCTCCCACGAGACGGGAGATAACTGGCGCCCGAGCTTCGGAGTACAGGGTTCGCGTCGCTTGTGTTAAGTGGAAAGTGCACGAAAAAAATTGAAAATTCTCCAATCTAACAGTGAAAAGTGCAAGAAAAATAGAGAAAATTGAAAATTCCCCAATCTAACAGGGAAAAGTGAAAGATAAAGAGAGAAAATTGAAAATTCTCCAATCTAACAGTGAAAAGTGCAAGAAAAATAGAGAAAATTGAAAATTCCCCAATCTAACAGGGAAAAGTGAAAGAGGAAGAGAGAAAATTGAAAATTCTCCAATCTAAACGCGACAAGAATCCTCAAATGAGACATTGGATTGTGTAGGTCACACGTATATTTTCTTACAGTTCTTATCTTTTCAGCATACCTAATCATGAACGCCGACGAAATGAAGAAGTCGCTGACTGAAATGAATGGCGCCGTGAACGCCATCCTCGCTCAGCTGAGGAGATTCGAGGAACGCCTCAAAAGCGTAGAATCGACGAACGCTGACGAGTCCATACAAGGACTTAGCCAAACCCTAGAGAGACTAGAAAGTAGGGTAGAAGAGGTTCATCGGCAATCTGTCGATAGTGAGGCAACACCAGTAGAAGAGCCTCTTGTGACTCCTCAGACGGAGGAGGACCTCAAAGAAATAGCAAGGTTACCAGATTATGTGAAAGAACTTCAAGTGTTTGATGGATCTCGGGAGCACTATACCTCCTGGATCCATAGTGTAGAACAGGTTTTAAGTGATTATAAGCCCGTTCGGCAAAAGCCAATATATAGGGCAATTTTAAGGCACATAAGATGCAAGATTAGGGGAGCGGCAGATGCCGCCTTGGTGTCTCACAATATTTTAGATTCGGATTGGAAGAAAATCAAGGAGATTCTCTCTTTGCATTATGCGGACGTTAGGGATATCGAAACCCTTGATCAGCAACTTACCCTCATGACCCAGGGGCGGCAAAAGTTGTCCGAATTCTATGCCCAAATAAACAAGCAATTGTCACTCATGATAAATACAATAAGCACTGATAAATATGTGCACACAGAAACGGTTAAGGCATTGGCCGAGGCACATAGACGAAGAGCCTTGGATGTCTTCATCAGGGGGCTAAACGGCGACTTGCCGACTTTGCTTCTTATGCAGAAGCCAAAATCCTTACCTGAGGCATATTCGTCATGCCTCACGTTCATGAACGTGGATCGGCGAAACGCTATTTACCGCCCCCCACAGGTATTAAACAGAAGTGGCCGAATGTTCGGCGATTCGTACCAAACTCCATCACAGCGTTATTTTCCTCGCGGCAGCACAGACTACTCTGGCACACCGCAGAATCCAGCCCCAAACCATTCAAGGTACAATAATGCAACCCAATCCAATGGGAGCTTTATAGACCGACATTAAAATCAGAGGGGATTCAACTCCCCATACGCCAGGTCAGGGCAAACCAGGAATAGCCACCAATCTGCGCAAAGCTGGCGCAACAACAGTGACCCCCCACGGCTTTAAGAGCGGATGCCGGTGCATCCTCTCAAACCCGCCAGACAGGAAATTCCAGGTTCTCTAGGTACGACGGGCCAAGGAAAAGTCAGTTTCCAACAAAATTTTCAAACAACGAAACAAACAAGAAACAAAAATTGTTTCATCTGGTGGCCGTAGACGAAAAGGAGGGAGAAGATGCCTCCAATGAACAAAAAGATTCAACAATTGACCAACTAAATTTTACAATGGGAGCCTCGTGTCCGGCGTACCATATTTAGAGTACGTCACTCAGGGTCAAGGTATATTAGAGTTCTTAGTTGACACCGGCACAAATAAAAACTACATTAGCGAGCGCGTAGCCTTAAACCCTACCCCAGTGGAAAAACCATTCCATGTAATCTCGGCGGGGGGTAGAATCAAAATCGACAAGAAGGTTTGCGGAAACTTTTTTCAGTTTGTTGGTAGGGATCTGCCGACTACATTCTTTGTCCTTCCCGGTCTAGAATCATTTGACGGGATAATAGGGGATGATACTCTCTCAGAAATTAAAGCGGTGTTAGATAGGGAACTCAATACCCTCATCCTTAAACCAGACATCCTTCTGCCTCTTAAGCGAAAGACTGCGCAACAAGTTAACTCCATTAATATAGTCATCCCCCTTGACAACTATGTCACCGAACATACGAAAAGCAAGCTATATGGAATACTAGAAAAGTACGAAACTTTATTCGGTCCAGTCGACCAATCCACGGAAATTCAAACCAACCTCCAGGCTGAGATAAAAACAGTAACCGAAAACCCCATTTACACCAAAAGCTATCCCTACCCCGTCAATATGCGTGGAGAGGTCGAAAGACAAATTCAAGAACTGCTTTCACAAGGCATCATCCGTCCGTCAAAGAGTCCCTATAACTCCCCCCTATGGATTGTCCCAAAGAAATCCGGCTCGGATGAAGAAAAGAAATACCGGATGGTCATTGATTTTAAAAGGTTAAACGCCGTAACGATTCCCGATACATATCCCATCCCGGACATCAACGGGACTATTGCCAGCCTTGGCGAAGCCAAATATTTTACCACACTGGATTTAACGTCAGGATTCCATCAAATCCCAATGAAAAAGTGTGACATCCCTAAAACGGCATTTTCCACCATGAATGGAAAATATGAATTCCTGCGACTTCCTTTCGGGCTAAAGAATGCGCCCTCTATCTTCCAAAGAATGATAGACGATGTCCTCAAAGAATTTATAGGTCGAATTTGTTTTGTATATATCGACGATATAATTATCTTCAGCAAGGACGAGGCCACCCATTTGGAGGACATCGAAACAATTCTTTTTAGACTACTAGACGCGGGACTCAAAGTTAACCTCAAAAAACACAGTTTTTAAAAAGAAGCGTTGAATTTCTGGGTTATATTATAACCTCCGAAGGAATCCTGCTAGATCATTAGAAAATAAATTCGATAAGAAATCTGTTGCCACTATGATGGTAAAGACAAGCCAATTGCGTTTATATCGAGAAGCTTAACAACCACAGAGGAAGGGTACGCTACAAACGAAAAAGAGATGCTCGCCATCATTTGAGCGTTAGACAATCTGCGAAATTACTTGAACGGTGCCAAGAAAATACGTATATTCACCGACCACCAACCACTAACTTTCTCCCTCAGAAATCGCAACTACAATGCTAAGCTGATGCGATGGAAAGCCCGGATCGAAGAGTACAATTATGAACTCATCTACAAACCCGGAAAATCTAACGTTGTGCCTGATGCCCTTTCTCGTCTAAAAACCCAAGTAAACCAACTGACGGATTCAATGCCGCCCACATCCGAGGTCGGTAGTCAGAATGCAACCATGGGATCAGATTCCGATACAGGATAAAACAGACCTGATTCCCTTCGTGGAAGTACCACTAAATGTTTTCAGAAACCAAATTGTGTTCGGGGGCAGACTTCAAATCTACGAAGAACCGCACCCTGGACACTCACGCCACTACGTAGGGATAGAAAACATTAGTGAAAACGAACTAATTAGCATCTTGAAAGAAAAACTGAGCCCAAATGTCATCAATGGTATCAAAATACCGGAAGATCAGTTAGGTCTATTACAGAGAGTTTATTTAGACCATTTTACCAAATACAAGGTACGAATAGCGCAAACCCTTGTGGAGGACTTAAGAAATCCAGATAGTGTGTGTGAAGCAATAGCAAAGGAGCACAAGAGGGCTCACCGTAATGCCACGGAGAATAGGAAACAACTTCTTAAGCGTTGCTATTTTCCCAAGATGAGCAATCAAATTAGGAAATATGTACTGGCTTGTGAGACGTGTAGACTCAGTAAGTACGACAGGCACCCCCATAGGCCAGAATTACAGGCTACACCAATCCCATCGCGACCATGCGAGATCCTTCACTTAGATATGTTCGAAATTCAAGGGGAAACATTTTTAAGTTGCATCGATAAATTTTCTAAATTCGCAAAGCTTTTTCACATCAGAAACAAAGGAACCCTGCACCTTAGGCAAAAAATAGTGACACTTCTGCACTATTTCACCACCCCTAGAATTTTAGTCACTGATAACGAACGCGGATTGATTAGCCCTGTTATACAAAGCTTGTTAGAATCTCTAGGAATTCAGCTTTACCGCACCCCAACTCAGAGGAGCGAGGTGAACGGCCAAATCGAGAGATTTCACTCTACGTTACTTGAAATTTTTAGATGCCTAAAGGCGGAGACTGAAGCCCTCAGGACCAAGGAACTTGTTATCATAGCTGTAGATCGATATAATAATTCAGTCCACTCGGTAACGAACAAAAGACCAACAGACATATTTTTTAATCGCTCACAAGCCTCCAACTTCCAAGAACTCCTTGACCAGAGCAGAAAAATGAATATCCAAATTAAAGCACTATTGAGGGAAAAGCAAATGGCTCAGATAAAAAGACACAATAAAAAAAGGATGCTACCGGAGCGTTATGATGAAAATGACGTCATATACGTGAAGGATAAGCAAATAAAGGGGAAGCAAAAACCTCTATACAAGATCTTTCTTGTTTCAATCGTTTCAAAAGACAATAAAGTTTCAGTCACCACACTTAGTGGGAAAAAAATTCATAAACTCCACATTAAAAATATAAAAAGAAGGGGACCAACTGCCCCCACACAATAAAACAAACAAACATACAAAAAACATGAAAAGAAATTATAAAAGATCTGCCACCAAGAGGGAGTTTATCTAACAAGAGCGGGCTTGTAAGTGGGACAAATCGTGCCTTAGTAGGCTCGTAGTGCCATCGAATTTGACAAATGGCTACACTACTTCCAAACGGGATTCTGGCGATCTCCCCATAGCTGGTTCGAGAAATGTTAACACCTCTGGTCCAGGAGAAAGAAGAAAAATTTGAGCTTATGCGCCTAATCCGCTAAGCAAATATTTATTTAATTCTCTGCGCCTAATCCGTAGATGAAACAGAAAAAATTTGAGCTTATGCGCCTAATCCGTAGATGAAAAAGAAAAAAGAAAAATTTGAGCTTATGCGCCTAATCCGCTAAGCAAATGAATATTTAATTCTCACAAAAAAAAAAAAAAAAAAAAAACTTAAGCTTATGCGCCTAATCCGCTAAGCAAAAATAAAACAAAATTTTTTTTTTTTTTTAACAAAAACACATAAACAAATAAAAATAAAATTAAAATATTAATCCAAAGAAAATAAGAAAAACGAAAAAATTGTTAACAATGAAAAAGGATATAAAAAAAAAGACAACCAAAATTTTTCACCTTTTTAATATTCCTAATTTTTTGTTCCCTTTTTATTTTTGAAACCCTTTGTAATAACAGTATAAAGCAAAATTTTTAAATTTTATTTTAATCTTCCCCACTAATCATAATTTGTAAACCACCGACACATTAACAAATTAACATCGCTAGAAAGGCGAAAATCCTAAACTAAAACAGTAACGCTAGTTTAATGATAATCAATCTAATCTTAAGAATTCCGCTTACTAATAATAATACTTTCCTACTATCAATAACATTTTTTTCTTTTTTATTAAATAGATAACCGTAACTTAGTACTTAGAACATAACAACTACTAACTACATTAAATTAGAATTAACATCTTGCGTTGCAGATTCCCACTGCTGGCATCAGCCATCAGCGCACTACACATATTCAACTACAAGGCCCCAATAATAACCATCCAGAGCGGGGATGGGTGGATCATAGGGGGCTCATTCAAACTCATACACGTCATCGACCTACAAAAGTACACCACGATGGTGACTCAAATGGATAAATTAGCAAGTCATCTAACCAAACGAACCGACGAGCAACTCTTAGCCCAGCACTACATCAACCAAACACTCGAACGACTCGAAGAGTTGATGGGAAGCACAAGCAAGACTAGAGTCACCCGATCCATTGACTGGATTGGGTCAGCATGGAAATGGCTGGCAGGATCGCCTGACGCAACAGATTGGAATAACATCCTCCACAGCCAAAACCAGATAATAGCGAACAACAACCATCAATATAAGGTCAATAGAAAGCTATTCACAACCACCGAAGAAGTATTGAAACGAATTGAAGAAGTGGTGAACCGCACCAACTACGTAGTAAAGGAAACAGAAAGAATCGAATTCGAGCAAAGCGCACTTCGCAATATCGTCCTCATTCGTGAAGTGGTCAATGAATTTGTGCGAGCATGTCAATGGGCAAAGCGAGGAATTGTTAATACCAACTTGCTAGACATAGAGGAAGTGAACCAAATCCTATCCGAAACAGAAACCCTCCCATACCAGAATGTAATTGAGGCAATCGAATATGGCCAACCATCGGTCCTCACAAACGGGACACTTCTACTCTACGTCCTATCGATGCCGAAAGTGACGGCCAGTAAATACAATCTTCTGATTACCCGCGCTGGAATCTACGCTGGTAAACAAGTGGACTTACCGTTCGACAGAATGCTGGTCAATCAAGAGGAGACATACGGGTTGACGAAGGATTGCATGGTTATCGGCTCATCCACAGTATGCAGCTCCGAGTCCTTGATTGCGCTGGAAGAAAACAGCTGCCTGCCACGACTCTTAAAAGGTGGGGCTGCTAGTTGTCAATTTATTAGACGAAACGGATCCCGTATAGAGCTGGTAAACGAAAACACCATTTTCATTTCAAACTACCAGGGCATAATAAGGAGCAACAATGCCACAATTACTATTAATGGCACATACGTAATTCAATTCAACAACGAGTCAATCAAGGTTGGCGATCAGGAATTTTCCAGCAATGAAGCTGTTACCGCACACGCCATCCCAGCCGTACTTTCTAACATAAAAAACCATACCATGAAAGTCAACTTGGAGTACATCCACGACATCACAATGGAGAATGTTAAGTATCTAGGCTATGTCAATGAAAAAATCAATTTTTCTATCGTTACAGAAGCTATCTCCATTTGCGCAATAGCCCTTATTGCCGGAACGCTGTGGAGATGTTACACAAAGAAACTAGACCTTCCACCGGTTCAAATTCCAACGCATTGGACGGGAAACATTAACATAAATAGGACCCCCAAAGGGAAATCTGCACCTGCATTTTATCGCTCAGATCCTAGCCTGCCAGTCACAAGCGTCAGTACTAAATCATCACCAGAAGGCCGCAATCACTCCTTACAAAATTTCTCCCCCCCACGCTTTTCGACATTTGATCTACGAGACGCAGATCTTTAAAGGGGGAGGAGTGGAGGAGTTACATGCATAGGTACCATAATACGGCACACCCTACGATCACGTTGCTAAGCATGTGACTTATTTAGTTCAACAGAATAAAGTCGCTGACGCGGCACACGCGCAACCATCGATCAGGTCACCTTACATTAGTTATGGGAATCGCACGCTAAGCATTTCCTGTTTACACAAGCGAGCAGTTCTGGGTAAAGCATGGGAACTGCAATGTAGTTAATCTAAGAAGTTATTTAAGTAAGTTACAACGTATGTTGAGGGCAGTAGTTAATTAGCGTGCAAGTGGCACGAATAAAGAAGTTGTGACGTTAATCTGAAATCGTTCTTTCTTTCATTTCACAAGTATCGGAGGACAGTGAGTTCCTCCGCACCTTTAATTTTTTTACATCTCCCACGAGACGGGAGATAACTTACATTAGGGCAGAACTACTTTACAAAATTTAAAAAAAAAATCTTCGAAGTCTTAAACATTAATCGTTTGAAAATGGTGCGTTCAACTACCCCAAAACTATTAGATCCATAGCAGCCTGACTTAAGTAGTATAATTTGAACTCCGCTCCCTCCGCTCGACTGTGAAAATCGAAATTCAAGAAGTACAATTGCATGTTGAAAGAGTAACAGCACCTTTTTTTCACTTTACTGTACTGTAACAACAAAGCACCTATAAGCCAACTAAGAATTTTTTTCGAACTACCTAGGAAAAACTGTGTAGTCCACGTAGTCCACATCAAGAACGCAGCCGTCCACTTTTAATCAGGGTCAATCTAGGGAAAACTAGCTAACCTCCGTAATATATATAAATTTTTAGACCGCGGTTCTCCTCCATTTAATATTTTGCTACTTTGTATTTTTCCTACTCATTGACAGGATATTTACTTCTTATGCCGGCCATGAACAGATGACTTGACAAATCTCTGCCGAGGCGCGATTCTATAATGAGAAACTTAAAATTAGTTCTGGCTTAACTTTCGGCATTGTTTTTGCCAGCCTCAAGCGAAAGTACATATGTTGGTCCGCCGTAGGGAAAAGCCGGGCCTTAATTTCCTTGAATGTATATTTCGCCAGTTTATTATTATTATTATAGAACAATCTATTGACTGTTGCTGTGATGTGGTGGTAGCGCGCTCCGCCTCCCACACCGACGGTCCGGGGTTCAACTCCCAGGCAAAGTAACATCAAAAATTTAGAAACAAATTTATCAAATAAAAAAATGTCTTATATGAGTCGCCCCTCGAGAGTGATTTCGCAAACACTCCTAGTGTATTTCTGCCATGGGAAACTTCTCAGTGAAAATTTATCTGCCTTGCAGGTGCTGTTCGGAGTCGGCACAAAACATGTAGGTACCGTCCGGCCAATTTGTAGGGAAAATTTAAAGAAGCACACCGCAAATTGGAGGAGAAGCTCGGCCTAAAATTTCTCCGGAGGTTGTATTTTTTTATATCTATTGCAAAGTTGAAGGTGGAGTGGAGAGTGGAATGGGGCACCCTAATATTCATATTTGTAGGTTTACGCAATTTTGATCTATCCAAATTCAACTCCGTCCGTTAGTCCATTGTACACTTAGTTGTTTCGACCCGTAGTATAAAAGAGTAGAAATAGTCTTCTGAAGATATTATTCATGAGTATGTATGTGTTACAGTAAACATTATGATTGCTTAATTATGCGCCACCGTGGCTCTAAATAGTTTCCGGCATGTTCCTCAATCAGCATATTGTATGTGTACATACAATATGTAAATACATACATATATCCAAACAGATGTACAGATATTCATTAAATTAACTCTTATCAACCAAAGTACATCAAATTTGCTGAAATTATTTAGAATATTTCTGGTTATTTCGATTACTGATATGAGGTTTTTATTTATTCTTGATATAATAAACATTGTGGCACTAGAAATATTCCATACCCGGAAACAAATTGTTATTTAATTGAAGAGCATGTTTGGTCAAAATAAAAAATGATCTTTAGTAAAAATAATAATAATAATAATACTTGGCGCAATTTAACTCCGAAGAGGTTAAAGTTTAGCTTCTTTTCCAGAAATACACTCGTATTTGAGTACGCTTTGGTACTACTTTACGCAGGAAAGAGGGGCTGGAAGTAATAAGACTGTGAATTTCCTATGCAATTTTTAGATCGTCTAAAAAGTAATGTGGCTGATGTGTCTGGCGTTGAGTAGGCCAAATTTTAATTCATTTTATTATGATACGATTTGAAGATATTTTTTCGAATTAATTTCCAAAATTAAAGAAAAAGCGTCAGAGGCGAAAATCATTCGGTATTTTATTCCAAATTTTTTATGTATGTTATGATACGAAGGCGAATTCTGTAACACGTGTTGTTATCCCAACAGCTGATTGCTTATTTTTCATAAATTTTCATACAACATCTTGTGCAACAATATGTTAGTTAATCGAAATCAATGAAAATTTTCTTTTGACTTGACATTCTTCTGCACGGCGAATTGGTTGAATGCAAGGCGAATACATACCAGGTGGTGGCAAAGCGAATTCAACCAGTTCGCCGTGCAGAAGAATGTCAAGTCAAAAGGAAATGTTCATTGATTCCAATTAACTGACATGTTGTAGTACAAGACGTTGTATGGAAAATAATCAAGAAGAAGCAATCAGATGTTGGCATAGCAACACCTGGTACTGAATTCGCCTTGGTTGAATGATACGATACAAGGCGAATCCATACCAGGTGGTGGAAAAACGAATTCAACCAATTCGCCGTGCAGACGAATGTCAAGTCAAAAGAAAATTTTAATTGATTTCGATTAATTGACATATTAAAGTACAAGGCACTGTATGGAAAATAATCAAGAAGAAGCAATCAGCTTTTGGGATAACAACACCAATCTATCGCCATTTTTTATTCCATTGACATTTTTACACGTCACGGCCAGAGGCCGAAAACGCCTGGCTAGACTGCCCTAGACAGACCGGAGACGACTGCTTTATCCACTGACAAACTTATTGCGGGAATATTCAATAATAAAAAAGACAAAGAAATTAAGTTCTATAAAAAAGCAATATTAGATATTGACTGTTGAGTGGAACACCATCGTGAACTCGGCAACGAACGTCCTCTTTTAGAAGGTTTTTCATAAAAGCCCTATCTCGCCTCTGAAAATATTGACTTTGTGTTTTTTTTTTCTTTGCAAATTCTGAGAAAGGGTGTATTTCATCAACATAGGTGCAGCAGCCGGTACACTCCCGTGCGCTTTAAACAGAATCAATCCCAAATTCCGAGTACAGCACATCATTTTTTAATCTTAACAATTCAATAAGTTATGTGACGTGGATTTTGCTTCTTTCACAAAAATATTTTTACATCTTTCAATTTGTTTATAAAGTTTACCGAAAACATCTGGCGCTTAGAATATATAGAATATCTGACTTCGAATAAGAGAAATCGACTACTAAAAAATAATAAATTTTTTTACATATAACACGCACTGATAACCACCAATATCAAATGTGATCCACTTCGGTGGTTGTTATTTTTACAGGTGGTAAGATATTTGACCAAGTTAATATGCATATGCTCATATATGGGTTAGTGGTGTGAAAACATAATAATTTTTAATAACATCAAGTAAAAAGCGTTCAGATCAACATACTGAACTCCAGTTGCAGCGAAAGTGAATGACCTCAAAGGCCAATGCACATACATATATTTGTATGTGAATACAGATATACATAGATGTGTGAACAGTTATTACTACCAACCCTTTATATATTTTTTACTTCTTTTATATTACGTCGATTTCATGTTTGATCGCAAATCTCTGTACAAATTTGCAGAGTCTTGCAATCGATTTTGGGGAACTTTGCATGGAGTTAAAGTCTTGAAATTTGGAACATACGTAGAACCCGACGGCAATGCAAAATTAGGGTTAGTGGGAATATTGAAAAACATATACAAAAATTTTCGAATTTGGAAAATTTTCTTTCGAGAGTCAAGTAACTTCCCGATAATCTAAAGTCTGAAACTTTGAACATAGCTTAAAATTCTGTGAAAATACACTACGGGCAAAATCTACTAGACGGGGCAGGAATTTATATATATTATATAAATCTTTAAGAAATCCATTCATGTCTATGGAATATTGTCATCGATTTTTGAGTAACTTCTCATTAAACTAGAGAAACTTGAACTCTTGCACGCCTTGTACGCTGCGCGTTGTTAATATATTGTAACGAATTTAGAGAAATTCCGCTTATTTGCAACCTTCTGTATCTCTAAACTGTTGAATAAAACACTCCAATATTCTGTATTACAAACTGGTCTTTCTTAGACTACTTTGAAAGTACTTCGCAATTAAACTTCACTTCGCAACTGATAGCGTGTTTACAGATAACTCAGCTTTCGCTGCTTTTATACCCCGTGCCCAAATGTCTAGACGTTTCTTCTGCTAGAATTTTCTACTTGGTTACTAGCTATACGCTACCAGCTATAAACTACAAATACGCGTTTATAGCCTCTCGCATAGCCATATGCGCGTTTATATCTGAGTAATACTTCCACCGATGACTACATCTGTGTGTGAGTTATCTCTTCGTTGCCTTGCATGTATGTGGGTAATGTTTCTGTTGTTGTGCCTTTATTTAATAACCTTAGAGATGGTAGTATTCGTCACAATATTTTGTTCTATTCTAAAAAGCTGCCAACGCCTTTTCGTTCTTTTGTGAAAATTGGTACCTGTCCTCACCGGAAAAATCGTAACACCTTTACCCTGCATGACGGAGTAGCAGTGTGAAGGTTTGGTTTCCTTCAAAGCAGTGTCGCTATATACCGGCCGCTACATATCGGTAGAGCACGTTGTCAAAAATGCTACAATGTAAAAGTAATTATGTGAAAACTAAGAATATGGTGAAGTCCACCTTAACTTAATATAGCGGCAACGTTTTTTCCCGCCACTGTTATGAAAGCGGTGATCGTTTTGTCAAATATCTCAAAATTAAGCAAATATTTAGACTTCAAATTTACGTTTGAAAATGTATTTATAAATAAATAAAAAGAAAAGAAACAAAAAGCGGGGGAAAAGAATCCATTAAGTAAAAATATCATCGATAGAATCGGCAGGATAAGCTCTTCCAGCTTATAGGGCGGCATCGTTTTCCGAGGAAACCAGGCCTTAGCCCTGCTTAACCAGCTAATCGTAACAGTTTATTTTCGTAACTTCACAAACTTTTAGCGAAGAAAATGGAAATGGAGGCAATAATTGAAAATAAATTTTTATTATTATTGAGAGCGCGTTTGTGAGAATCACATCCTAAAAAGTTTCCACTTTTCAGGGGTAGAAGTAACCCTATTAAGGTTTTTCTATTTATTGAGGTATCATTGGTTTCGGAGAAGAAAACGCTATTTGTACAGGGCAACGTGACAATGCAACAAAATTGTCCGCGCGAGATAATTAGAAAATTCACGTGAGATTTCCTGGTAAACTGGAGGCCTGAAATTTAAGCTAGAAACCTTATTCGCTTTAGTTTTTCAATTTTTGAGAGACTTCTCATGGTGCTGTTAGCTATTAAGATGCAGTAATAGCTGGTGCGTAGTTGAAAGCACTTTAAAAATGCATTATGTAACGGAGAAAGTTCCGACAAGTAGCACCCGGGCGAGATGTGTTGAAATTTCGTACCAGACGAAGAATTTTGCGAACAAATTTAAAGAAACTTCGACTGAGTTACAAAATTACAACCATACGTATACATATGTATGTAGTTCTAATGAACAAGACAATTCAATAAAAGGATAACAGAACTCCGCCAGGTGGCCCCGTGGGCGAGACAATAAAAAAATCATACAAGATTTTGAATCTCTATTTTTAGGTAACTTCTTAATCTATCTTATTTTTTTTTAGTCCACAGCTTGGTCTCCACCGCACTTGGTTATAAATACTTAGCTCACACCCATATGCATTGATATAAAAAAACGTATACCTTAATCATCCATACGAATCCTATAAGCAGGTAAAAGACACATCATCATATTGTTGCCATAGATTGAAAATTACTACTAACAAGTAAAGGTGTCTAAGTTCGGGTGTAACCGAACATTATATACTGAGCGTGAGCTTCAATTGTACATTCCATTTCAGATAAATTACTTTTCTACATAACACGTGGCACCGCCCGTTAAAAAAGATGTTTCCTCTTACAATAAAACTTGATAAGTGAAATATCATTGATTCAAAACTATTTTTTGCTAAGTTATAGCTTATTATTCTAGTCTAAGACCATTTTAAATATTTTTGTATCTAAGTTGCCGGTGTCTTTAACTGATCCCGTCCATTTTTACTAGAAATATTTTCTGCTATAAGGAAAATATGTGTACCTAATTTTGTTACGATATGTTAATTTTTCTTCGAGTTATGGCTCCCGAAACATAGAAAAGTCATAAAGGGGGCGGTGCCACCCCCATTTTTTAAGATTTGAAGGTTTTCCTATTTATTGTTATAAATCCACTTGGGAAATGAAATACCATTGATATAAAGCTCTTTTTTGCATAGATATAGCTTATTTTATTCGTCCACGACTCTTTTAAAAATCTTTTAAATAAAAGTGGGCGTGGTCCTTAACCGATTTCGTTAATTCTTCCTCAAAGCATTCCTTATAGTAAAGGCAACCGCTCTGCCGAATTTTGTTATGATAAGTTTAACGATTTCTGATTTATGATTAATAATATTTGTAAAATTGATTTTATCACAAGTGGGCGGTGTCACAGTCATTTTAAAATTTTTTTCCAAATTTTTATCCAGAGTATTGTGACGAATATTAGCAACACTAAGGGATACTATCATCTCTAAGCCGATGCTAAGCAGTGAATTGTATGCACATCTTTAAATCAATCATTATGTCTACCCATATGTCCATACTAGCAGCGGAGAAGAGACGCACAAACACATGCATATATCTTATCTGAGATGCTCACAAAAGAAGGCAATAATTTGTGCAAGTGTTATTCACGTATACACGCGTATATGAGAAGCTATAAACGTTGTTGTGTCTGGTGATTTTGTAGCTGATAACTAACTAGTTAATTCTAGAATAGAAAAGCCTAGAAGTATGCAACGAAGAAACCAGACAGTATAAAAGGCAGCAACAGTAGAGGCACGACAATCAGTGTGGTTTAAGCAAGATATCAGTTGCGAATTATAAGTGTTATTGTGAAGTACTTTGGTAAAGGCCATTTTTGCATTTTTCAATATTGGAGTTGTTTAAACAACAGTTTAGTGATTCGAACGTTAGCAGAAGATTTGGAATAAGCGGAATTTCAGTAAATTCGTTACAGTATCAATATCATTCCACACGTCAAATTTCAACATTCTATGTTTATTATTTATTAATTAATAATTTTTTTCCAAAATGTTATATATGTAAAAGGTGAGCGTGGTTATCATCCGATTTCGCTCATTTTTAATAATATTCTGGGTCCAGATAAGCTCGTGTACCAAATTTGGTGAAGATATCTCAATATTTACTCAAGTTATCGTGTTAACGGACAGACGGACAGAAGGACGGACGGCCGGACATGGCTCAATCAAATTTGTTTTCGATACTGATGATTTTGATATATGGAAGTCTATATCTGTCTCGATTCCTTTATACCTGTACAATCAACTGTTATCCAATCAAAGTTAATATACTCTGTGTACAAAGCACACTGAGTATAAAAACTGGCCCAATAAAAACATCCCCTTTGTAGTTCGAACTGTTACAACTTTGAGTAAACGCGTCAATTTGACCAACCGAAACGAATTTTATTGACCACATTCGATTAAAGGGCGAAGCTATTGCAATGTTGTAGGTAATCATATTTTTATATTTGCGTAAGCGTTGTTTTGAATGATAATTGGAATTTATTGAATATGAAAGGGTTAGAACTAAAGTAGTACAAAAGAAATTGTAACATTCTTACCAATTGGCAATAAATGCTATTTAGATTGCACAGCGAAAAAATTCCTATACCACCAACTTACATATAAAATTACATTTTTTTCCAAGGCCTATCGCTTGTAAAGCCTATTCAAAATTTAATGATTATTTACTCTTTAGTTTTTGGTAATCACACGCATACCCAAATCGTTTGCATTTATTGCTATTTTTATGTGATTTAAGCAATTTTGACCATTTAGTGTGTTTAGCGAAGTGCAGTAGAACTGAAAAATTTCACTTAATACAAAAAACATATCAACGAATGCTCCCACATTAGGCAGTATAAATAAGTTGAACTTGACGATGTCAAACATTCTAGATCGTTCCTTAAATAGATGTTATAGCTTAGTGCAGACACAAAATGGAAACGAAAAAACCAAGGATTAACAGAATAACTGAAACGGCGGCATAACCATATATCAGGTTTAGAGTCAATACATTTTGCAAGTAAGTCGATATATGTGGAACGAAACTATTGACATAATACTACAGAACAGTGTGTACTTACGTTATTTATCAATAATTTCTCATTATAATCACCCCTATTACGGTTGTCAACGTCAACCATCACTTCGTATCGACATTGACATCACGTCATATCAACATCAATGTCACGTCAGTGCATAACTGGTATTTACTAAGGCAATGTATTGATGTTGACGTGATATCGATAAAACTACGATCCCTATATTTTTCACAGTTGTTTATTTACAATTTGTATTGAGTTTCTTTTTTGTTCAGTGAACAATGTGTGGATCTAAATAATTGCTGAAATCTCTATTAGTGCACAATTAAGCATTGCGGGCCAAATACACACAAGGAATTTGTTTACGAACTTTAGTGAATATATTCCAGATGATTGCATATCTCTTTAGTACACCATTAGCTACTCTTCTACCTCCTAGAGCGTGTTGCAGTAAAGGGCTATCAAACTACCCGTATTGACCTCGGTATTAATAATCCGAAGGCGGAAATAAAAAATCCTTCAATATTAACAAAATACCTTTTAATGAACCACTTGAAAGCTTGCAACTGTTTTTTGGCAATATTTCCTTACGCAAGTAAAATTCGAGGTCGATACGTGTCTTTTGATACCTCTCGTGTTTTAGCAGTCGACCGCTGCCCTAGAACATTACCACAATTCTATTAAACTGACTGTTGCTGGTTATTTTGACTATTTTCTGAAATTGAATAAAAAATTGATAAGAAAAGAGCATAAAAAGCATAAAAGAAAACTTATTTTTTGAGTTTTTAATAGCTGAATTTTATATTGCCGCGCTTGTCGTCACCAAAAACTGTGTTGACAAATTTTGTGTCGCGTCACGTCAACACAACTTTAACATTGTTTTAGCCAATACCAAAAAAGCGTCAACTCCCGTCAATAGTTATCGACATTGACAACGCCGATACCAATTCATGAGCGTCGACACTAATTTTCTCATTATTGACAACCGTAATAGGGGTGAATAGAATATCGACATAGAAGAATAACTCGTTATCCCAATTACTGACGATGGAAAATACATACCCGGAACAGCAAACCGCCCTTATTACCGCGGAATCAGTCTATTGTAGTCGTTAAGGAGTTGCAGAACTTAACTACTGGTCATCATCGTCATTAATTGGCGCCGTTGGGTAACAAGTCAAGCCAGCCATTCCTATTTCAACTCACTTGAGGTCTCCACCCCCACTGCTCCTAAATAGGGGTGCCGATATTAATATTCCTGAGCCGGAGCGTTATCTTAAATGACTTACCAAACGGAGCCTTGGAGATTTTATTAGTCTATGTTCATTTCTGCGTAAAGCTCAGACAGCTTCTCAATATACTCTTTCGATACTCGCCGTCGACATTAGGGACAGGACCATAAATCTTGCGGAAAAATTTTCTCTCGAACACTCCAAGGCCAATCTTAGCGTCCCTATCCGTCCCACCCTTATATTAGGACATTATGTATGATGAGGGACTTTTATAGTCTGATTTTTTTAGTCGACAAAGCACCTCACTTTTCAATTGCTAACTCAGTCCAAAGAACCTCGTGGTGCAAGTGTAATTCTTTCATTAGACTTCAAAGCTGACATTATTTACATGTTAATTCTGTTTCCCAGATAAACAAAATACTTTACAGTCAATTTATATTCGTTTGAAGTGATTTGGCTGCCTGCAGAAAACTTAACTTAAAATATATATGTATGTATTTGTGTACAGGCAACTCATTTTTCCGCTGTTAAAATCGCTTTAGAAGTCGACAGGTATATGAGGTTACGCTCGTTCGACCATATTTTATAGAGGAATTGGTGCGTGTTCTTCTCCTCCGTGTTCAAAGAGCTCGGTAGGCGGTCCCTCTTTACCCGAAGACTTACTTATTTCTAGGCGCAATATTACCATTCTAGCTTCGTCAGAATCATATGGTGGGACGTTTATTCCGTCATCAAGAATTAGGGCATCGAAATTATCATCTCCCTCGCTAGCCATCAGAAAGTGTAGAATATAGATTACCAGATCGCCATTACCATTTCTGCAAGAGTCTACCCCTGATTAGATTGGTAGGATTTTCAGCTATTATTAATTCCGATCAGCCAGAATTTGAAGCTCCTCAAACTCACGCTGTTCTGCCCCTCCCTTTTTTCCCGTGTAACAACCCCTACCCTGCGTTCGCTACGTTCGTACGCAGCGTGTCCCAATAGGCAACATCATTTTTTTCACTACTGGTATCTATGTCTATTACCGAGCAGAAGAGGATAAATAATGGAAATGTTTGGGCTGTGAAGTTCTTAGTTTTTGGGTTTTCACCAATTACATAAATATTCATGCTCATAATATTAGCTATAGAGGTTTTATACCAATTATTATTCAGTTATTTAGGCAATTCACAAGGTCTCCGTATGTGCTATTCTTAAATCAATTTATATATTGGAAACCATGAAACAACTCAAATATTAAAATTTTACATGCATGTTGTTGTTGTTGTAAATTGCTCAAAAACATAAGACTTAAGTACATATAAGAGCTGCAAAACTATCGATAGCGTCAATCGAAATTTTCGGTATGTAAATGTAATATTTATATTATGGTACACTTTCCACTATCGCCTAGAGAAAAAAATTGATGCCTTTTCAAATATAAAACTCGATAGTGCAATCGATAGTTTTGAAGTTCTATTACATATAGTTATATAGTACATCGGCAGACGTATATTGCAGCTTCGGTAGATGCAATCCTGGCCCAACCTTTTCTTTCTTCTCTCCTTTTCTTTCGTCACTCTCCATCAAATACCTCTTCTCTTTCTTTCTTTCCTTTCCTTCTTTTGTTATAACTGCCTCTCAAATCGCTCTTATCTCTTATTTTTTCACTCTCTCCTACCACTCTTCTTAATTTTCTCACTTGGTTCACTTCCTATCAACCTAGGCTAAGGACCTACCAAGGCAGCTGGTTCTATGTATCGGAGCGACTCCTGATTTTACCTGACCAAGGGCTGTTAGTGCTCAGTGTTACCCCATTTAATTTGTTGCGTCCCTCCCACAAATTGCCATACTCCCAGCAGGACTGCTTCATATTCTCCTGCTCCGGAAAGGTATTGAGCTCAATCCGGGGACAGTACCTAATCGGTCCAGAGAAATTAGAGTGCTGCGTGTGCAAACCTAGAAATCACCAACATCTACATCCCTCCTGTCACCTGTTTCCCCAGTGGATACTGCCCTAATATTAGTGCCTTACTCACTGGCAACAATCGCATTATCTTAGGCGACTTTAATGCCCATCACGATCTATGGCATTCAAACTTGCGGGCGGACAGTAGGGGTGAGATGTTGGCGGATCAAATAGAAGAAACGACGTTCTGCACAATAAACGGAGACGCCCCCACACGTATGGTAGAAAGCTGTCACAGTTCACCGGATATCTCAATCGTGAGCGCAGAACTCGTAAGCTGCGTCAACTGGCAGCCGATGGTAACATTGGCATCCGACCACCTGCCTATGCTTATTTCGTTCGAGCGTACCGCAGACTTCATCGTTACAGAAAAACGCACTTTCATAAACTTTAAAAAAGGAAAGTGGGAGGAATACAAATCTTTTACAGACAACCTCTTTGCTGCCCTCCCTATCCCGACTGATGCCCGCCAAGGGGAGCGTGCCTTCCGCAAGGTCATTGAATCCGCCTCGGCACGTTTCATTCCCGCCGGGAGAATTCCCCAAATTCGGCCCCACTTCCCGGCGGAGGCCGCAAATTTAGCGAGAGAACGTAACCTTATAAGACAGCTCGACCCAGGCGACCCCCAAATAAGGGACATAAACCAACGCATCAGATTGCTTGTGGATGAACACAAGCGGGCGAAATGGGAGGAGCACCTAAGAGATTGTAACCTCTCTGCTGGTGTGGGTAAACTTTGGTTCACCGTAAAGTCCTTATCGAATCCGTCTAAGCAGAATGACAAAGTTTCCATCAACTTTGGCGATAAAGTGCTGTCGGATTCGAAAAAATGCGCTATCGCCTTCTGCCGTCAATATGTAATGCATTCTACGGTCGACAAAGATAGACGGAGGGCCAACAGGCACGCACATAAACATAAATACAGCGCGTCACTAATTACCATCACCGCCAGAGAGGTTGAAGATGCCACTGGTCACGCTAAACCATCCAAAGCAGTGGGCCCAGACGGCATAGCCAAGCCGATGCTTAAAAGCCTAGGGAAAGAGGGTTTCAAATACTTAGCACATGTCTTCAACCTGTCTCTTTCCACCTTTGTCATACCCGAAAAATGGAAAATGGCCAAGGTGGTCCCGCTACTAAAGCCTGGGAAACCAGCTAACATAGGATAATCGTATCGTCCGATATCTCTCCTATCGCCAGTGGCAAAGATGCTTGAAGCCATTTTGCACCCCCACTTCCAAGCAAATTTGCAGCTAGCCTCTCATCAGCATGGCTTCAGAAAACTACATAGCACCACCACCGCGCTAAATGCCATCAGCATCCAGATAAATTGCGGTTTAAATCAAAACCCCCACCGTAGAACAGTACTCGTAGCTCTAGACCTATCAAAAGCTTTTGATACGGTCAACCATGGCACGTTACTGCAAGACCTGGAAGGGTCTACCCTTCTCCCATGTCTTAAAAGGTGGACCGCAAATTATCTGGGTGGTCGGCAGGCATCGGTGCAATTTAGAAACGAAACATCAAGACCAAGAAGAATTAAATAAGGGGTGCCACAGAGTGGTGTCCTATCCCCACTTTTGTTTAATTTCTACATATCTAAGCTACCTTTACCTCCAGAAGGAGTCACTATCGTTTCATACGCCGATGACTGCACAATAATGGCCACAGGCCCAGGCCTACAGATCGCTGAGCTCTGCAACAGAGTAAACGGTTACCTCCCTGATCTCTCCAGTTTTTTCGCCTCGCGAAACCTGGCATTATCACCGAATAAATCTTCCGCGACCTTATTTACAACATGGACGTCCCAAATGTCGACCATTTTGAACATCCACGTTGGTGGCACTACGCTACCGACTGTCCTACACCCCAAAATCTTGGGTGTGACGTTTGATCAGGATCTACATTTTAGTGAGCACGCAGCCGCAATTGTTCCGAAAATCCAGAACCGTAATAAAATCATCAAATCCCTTGCTGGCAGTACCTGGGGAAAAGATAAAGAAACGCTCATTGCTACATACAAAGCAATTGGCCAGCCGTTTACGTGCTACGCGTCACCCATATGGTCGCCAAGCCTAAAAATTACCCACTGGAAGAAGCTACAGGCCTGCAAAATACTGCTCTCAGAATCGCCACGGGCTGCCTTCTTATGTCCCCAGAACACCATCTACATAATGAGGCGAGAATACTCCCCATCAGGGAGAGAAATGAGATGCTAACCAAACAGCTCCTGTTGAATACCCAGAAACCTGGGCATCCAAACAGACATCTGATTGATGAGCCAACACCGCCTAGGGACTTAAGGAGTCATCTCCGTAAGCATTTTGAGGAAATACGGCACCTGAGAACCCAGCCGTATGAAGCAAAAAAACACAAGCAGGTCCTTGGTGAACTCCACAAACAGGCGTCGGACCTTTATGTCAGGAATTGCCCGGTGAATCCAGTACTCAAAGAAAAGTACCCAAATCTTGTGGAAGAGGAACGCATACTCCCCAGGGAAACGCGTGTCACTCTTGCTCAACTTCGTTCTGGATACTGTAACAGGTTAAACTCTTACCTAACCAGAATCAAGCCCGACATACCAAATGTATGCCCCGCTTGCAATGTGTCCCCGCTTGACACCAACCATCTCTTTAATTGTAATGTGGAACCAACGCCTCTAACACCCCTTTCATTATGGTCCACCCCTCTTGAAACAGCAAGTTTTCTTGGACTCCCGTTAGAGGATATTGATGACAATTTGTGATCGGTCGCGACTGTTAGGTGGGGCGAAGCACTGCCACAACAACAACAACAACAAGATGATCGGCGTACTTTTGTTTTTCTGATATGGTCTAATATATATATAATACATTTGAATACATACATATATTTAAGCTCTATGGGCAATTCTTTTGAACTATCAATTTGTATGGATTTGCGTTACTCTCTTTCAGCTTACATTTGGCATATCAAAAATAATCGAAATATAAAGTCACTTATTTTTTATGGCACCTGTTATTATCTATTTTTATACACAGTACATTTTTCTTTTCATTGCGAAAACAAAAAGTGTATTTTTTATTGCAAATGAATTGTTTCACCACCTTCTGTGAACGGAATTTTAAGTGTGTGGGAAATAAAGATTAACATATCGTTGGTCCATTTTGCAATATTTCATTAGAGACAAAAAATCGTTAATACGACAGGTCTCATGAGTTGGGATGGTGCCCCTGCCCAGCTGGTTGATGGCCTAGGCAAGAAAAATGCTAGCTTCACTGGTTTCAGATGTGGATTGGCTTCTAAAAATATGACCATGGCGCTTTGTGATGCATACATAGAAGCTAGGAAGGGAGGAAAAGTCAAAACGAAGAACATTTAGTAATGCTAGTACTATGTTTTAAGTTTTTTGTATGGAAGCTTAAGAAAAGGAAGAAGAATATGAATTTATCAGTCAAACAAACCACCGCTGTATAGATAAATCTTTAATGCAGCGGGTCTAAAGCGTACTGACGATGAAGACTTAGCAATCTTCGAAAACTATCTGAACAGCTACGGCAGGTCTCTGAAAATTTCTTCTATTCCAGATAAAAAAATTTGATGTAAGTGGGGCTCTCTCCCCGACTAGTGTTAATTTATTGAATGAGTATGCGGTGGAAGTGTTTCGACGGCGTCGCCTATTGGTGTCTAATGATGGTTAGTGTGATTGGTGTGTATGAGGTGGGGCTCCATCTCCAATCATAAACGTAGCGCTCTTGTAACTGAACAGTTGCGTGCAAAAAGGGATCTTTTCTGAAAATTAAGTTTTGAGATTTTCGAGTTTTAAAAATTTGAGGTGATATAGCATTTTATTGTTGTACTTTTGTAATATTTGGGCATGGGGCAAATTTTCGCAGTTGTATTAAGTTTTCCTAGTTTGATATATATGAGGAGCTGAATTTCAAAAGGATATCTTATTATTATTATTTTTTAGTTTATTTCTAATACAAGTAAGAAATCTGTATACTTTAAGCTTTATTTTGTTTTTTATGCTTGTGATACAAGCCATGAGTAAATTTAAATGGAATAAAATTTTGTAATTCTTAGTTTAATTAATTTTAAAAATTAGAAAAAGTGATATTTTGATCGAAATTTATAAAAAAGATACCCATTTGACCAACGGTGATAAAAAAGTACCCTTTTGATTTAAATTAAAATTAATATTGATAATAATTTTTAATTCACATAAAATTAATAACATAATAATAATAAGAAATATATAAACAATGTTTATATAATTTACTAATAATGATAAATATTGAATTAGTTGTGAAAATTTTCAAGAATATCTCCTTTTCATCCCGAAGGCAAATGTAATTATTTTTTTTATGCTAGAAAAAATTCGAATTCATATATATAATTTGATGGAAAATATCAATAGAGTTAGGATTTCCCACCAGAAATTTTATTTATCAAAATATGCCCTTTTGAAATTCAGCTCATAATACATCGCTGGAAAGGTCTTAACTTCTTCTCATACGATCCGGAGAAAAAGTGATAATCGGTTTATAGCCAAAAAAGTTATAGGCTCGTAAGTAAGTTATAGGCTATTAAGTTTTTTGTCCGCAACTCATCATTTTGGAGGTGTGCGGGGAAAATATTGTATGTAGTCATTCTTAGATCTTCGAGATCTACTTGAAAAATGGTATGACTTTCCATATATTTTTTGGAGTTATCATCAGTACTTTTGAAGAAATTTTAGAGATGCCGATTTTTTCCTACATTTAGAACCATCTTTAGGGTATCATCTCAAAATAAAAGCTCGAAATAAAAGATAAACGTGAAAATTTGACAGCTAATAATCTAGTTCCTACGGATGGGACGTATGTATGTGAATGCATAGATTACTTTTAGCGGATTTGTTGTAGGTTGATAGACGTGTAAAAAAAAGTAAGACAAGATTCACAAATCATTATTATGTCATTATCTGAGTAAATGAACTACAGCATTTTTAGTATTTACCACAGTGTTTCAACAGGAGTGGTACTTTTTCAACTTTTTTTAATTCATGCATCATGATACGCTTTACTACGCACTCTGAATTAGTAGTTGAAAAATTCTTGAATAAGTTGAAAAGTGAGAATGGTACAGAGACGTACAGCCGTTTAAAATTTAGGTTGACGTGGTTTTCCTAATTTATACCTACTTTGAGAATGCATACCGCCGATTTACGATTAAAAAGTGTATTCCACTACATTATGAAAAACAAATTATCCAAACGCCTTAGGCCCACTTGCAGAACTTTTTACCCTAAGTCAATTTTAAAAATATATTTGTATGAGTTTAACCTTCATAAAAAACTAGCCCTGAGTTGAAAAGATAACTCACCCTTCTACAAGTGGGCTTTATAAAATCATGTATACGTTCATTAATAGGAGATGGGAAGAACTTTGGCGGGAAATACTAAAAGGTGCCAACATGATGGATGGGACACTTGAGGATATGTGAATACTCCTACATTTATACTTAAATATACAGAAACACAAAAACATTGTATTAGTAACAAAACGGGGTACAATGCTCCTTTGTATAACAGTTTGTCCCGTTTTTAAAAGCTGCGCAGGCGTGAGAACGTTGAAGCTTTTGGTTTTTTCTATCATTGAGAGCGTTCAATATTTTGGGGGGTTCGAATATGAGGGCATGCGTATTTTCAAGCCTTCAGTTATATATTATACATTAAATTTATAGGATGAGTTTGTTTACTAACAAAAATTTTGCAAAGGAATATGAAAAGGTTACACAGCGTAAATACAACTTACCCCTTTCTATTCTTAATCCTAGGTACTTATGCTGATATACAAATAAATATAAAATATGCAAATAAATTTGTAATAACTTGTTGCTTGGCGCCAAATGACCCTTTCACCGATGTGTTTACAATGGCTAATTTCAATGAATCCCTTAAAACTAGGTGAAGGTTAAGTGAAGTTTAGTAGGTACATATGCCGACACGTTCATATAAGTTCAAATATATATATTTATATGGCTTCAGACATATTTATAATTTGAATAGTGATTGTATTAATATTATAAATATTAACCTGCAGAATTTTGCAATATGGGCGTTCACTCTTGCAGCGCCCTTCATTCCATTTACGCTTTTCCGTCATTTATTTTATCTCGATATATAGGCACATATAACTACAGAAATTGCAATACGAATATAAAGAACAATTTTATCTCACTTATAAACACTTTTTTATGTAAGTGCAAATGCTTCGATAAGACGCTCAGCCATTTCAGTATGTACATATGTAAAATAGGGTGAGGCAAAAAATTTAAATTAGTTTTTTTGATACGTTACAGAACACTTTTTGTTAGCTTCCTCCAGAATATACTCACCTAATATGGAACCTAAAATATTAAGGCTTACAGGAAAGTTTTTTGATCGCGATTTCGTATCGAGCTCAAGGCCTAACAATAATTATTTTATCTTATTATTGTATGATACATTTTTTCTTAAATGAAAAATTTGTTTAAATTAGAGTAGAAGAAAGAAAAAGCGCATAAACGTTGCCGATGAAGGAACTTAGCAGTTTCCGAAAGGTATCTATACAACGAGCTTTGGCAGTTGTCTAAATTTTGTTATTCTTTTATCCTAATTTAAACATTTTTTTCATTTAAGAAAAAATGTATAATAACAATAATGAAATAAAATAATTATTGTTAGGCCTTGAGCTCGATTCGCACCCGCGATCTTAAAAGTCAGTAGACCGATATAACAATAAAAATTGGAAAGTTTTTTTTTTCTCCAACAACGTAGCAATTTAGTTTATGAAATTCAATGTAAAGGGAATGAAGAAGATAGCTGCAATAAGGTCTACATTGGGATGACAAAGCGGGCGCTCGGCACGCGGGTAGCTGAGCACGAATCCGATATACGTAAACAAAAACAAAGCACAGCTTTGGCACAGCATGCAATAGAAAATAAACACACAGCTGATTTTGAAAACATAAAAATAATAGACACCGAAAGGAGAGAAAAAGCGCGTTACACCTTAGAAAGCCTAAGAATTTTGCAAAAAAGAGGAAACACAATAAACAAAAAAGAAGATACAGATAATATCGCCGCCGCGTACCTATTATGTTTGTAATTTAGTTTTTAGTATGACAAGTTTACCGCATGTAGGTGGTATCGAATTGTTCCACTCTATTAACTTTCTACAATTTTTTAATTTTCAAATGTTTTTAAATGTTTAAATGTTTTAGTGAAAATTTTGTTTTTCGTTAGTTTCCATTTTTGTAAGTAAGAAAATACTTTTTGTGCAAACAATATTTATTTGCAATATTTTAAATTTTAATTCTATATGTATCTGATTGTGTTCTTTGTTGTTTTTTATTTTATTAAATAAATACAGTGTCACGCTCCTGAAGATGCCAAGGAAAATTGGCGAAACGTCGAGCTGAAAGGTGGAATAATCATTGTTTTATTTGCACCCAACACAATAGATCTGCGTAGCTTAAAATATACATAAATATTATCCAAACAGATCGGAAGAAAATTATATATGGAAAGTTTTTTGTTAAGTTAACTTAAATCGTGAGACTAATGGGTTGCCAACTGTTATGTAATATAAGATTTCATCTAAAGTGAGGATAGATGCATTGCCAATATGATCGCGGTTTTCTTTAAGATAATTATAATGCCGCCGACTCATTTTCAGTATGACCGAGCCTTACATTTAGATTATCTCTACTAGACTATATACAAATATAATCTATATCCTCTATATAGACATGTATTATCTCACTTGAAAAAGCTTGCAACCTCTTACACTAATGGTGCTGACAGGATGCCTACCATCTTCATTAACAGTTGTGCTGAATCCCTATATCAACACTTAACGTTTATATCAATGCATCTTTACCACAGGGGATATTCCCCCTTGACCTGGGAGGAGTCATTTATCATTTCGCTGTATACAAATGATAGTAGATCTTGTGGTACAAACCACAGAGGAACTGCAAAACTCAGTGACACTCCAAAACTTTTTGAAACAATCTTACTTACATACTTTATTGCCGCTTAGCCATTTAAGCGGTTATGACCGTGCAACAAGGGGCACCAAGTCGCTTTTTTGTTGAGCTAACTGGCGGCAATTGGCCACACCAAAGGAAATTAAATCGTTTTCCGCCTAGTCTTTCCAGCGGAGTAGGGACGACCTCCTCTTCTGCTTCTATAAGCGAGTTCCGATAAGAATACTTCTTTGGCCGG
The DNA here is from genome assembly GCF_040869045.1 of Eurosta solidaginis. NCBI lineage: Eukaryota > Metazoa > Arthropoda > Insecta > Diptera > Tephritidae > Eurosta > Eurosta solidaginis. The sequence continues at coordinate 86,211,033 of NC_090321.1, read as the reverse complement.
AGCATCATATTTGTTCCGTTTCGAATAACATACAACTCCAAAGCGCCCGACTATGAGGCTGAGTGTTTAAGGGACTACATCGTTCAGCTTCATAGGAGGCCGGCAGAATGTCGGTGACCAAGAACTAACAACACACTAATCCAGGGTGTTATATGGACCATGCGTATTGGATATTCTGCATTCAGGGATATTTTCGGCTGTATTTCAACAGAGCCTTTCTGATACCGAGCCCCCTCGGGAAGTACCAAAGTAAAAAGCGCAGCTGTGGAAGACGGGTTTTATATATTTAACATCAGATCGCTAAGCCCACCTTGTCGGGCAGGTGGTCGTACGACTCAATATCTTACGGTAATAAGGAGAATGAAAGAGGGAAAAGAGGACAAAAACGATATGCGTCGGACTCGGTGAGTTAAATAGCTCTCTCACAGTATGGAACAGAGCTGAGAATTGTTCAACGGTTGGGAGCAGTGTTCGACCCAATAGAGCTCCAGAGTGAGGCCGTGCGGCGGTAGAAATAGGCCGAAGGTAGTTCAAGAGTTTTGCTACGGGAAAGCCTCGGTACTGCAACCGGAACGAAGAGGAGAAAGCTTCGAACGGCAGAATGAAAAGCAACGTTCAGCTGAAGGCGACAAGCCTGCTTTCCAAAAGCAGAAAGGACCAAGTCTCAGAGAGGTAGATCAGCCGCATAGCAAGACAAGTGAGCCCAAAGCTGTAAAACAGATGGGCAAGGTAGCAACTACCTCGAAGCAACAACCGATGTGGAAGGAGAATAAGCCAAAGGGAGGTAACACCAAGACTACGGCTGTTCTCGAAAGGATGAACGATGTGGCGAAGCAGTAACTGGCTGTGGCACTCGTTGGTCGGAGTAGTCTTTTCGGACAGATGTCTATTGAAAGGTGGAAATCCGTAGAAAGATAGTATATTAACTTAATGCTCAATATGATGCTAAAAGAGCCAAGTAAACCCGTTCCAACCTTTGATTAGGTGGATGATGTTAAGATGAAAGCGTGCGAAGACATCGCGAGCTTGCGGTATATAGGTATTGCTGACAAACCTCCAAACGCAAGGCAAGAACGCGCGGCTGAGGTGGTGGATAGTCAAATATAACGGCACAAGATTGGAAGGTGCTTACGGCATGTCGGCCTACAGAGTCAGCATTACATCTTTCAAATAAAAAAGAGGGCAGGGGATATATTGTGTCTTAGGGACAGGCAGAAATTATTTGCGACTCAACAAAAGAGGTTCCAAGAATAGCAATCTCATTACGATAGAAGCGGTGGAGATTGAAAACGACCTCGAATCCCTTAAAGTAAGGGGACAGGAGAGGGGCTCAGACGTGATAAGGAAGGTGTTTGAGGGAAACAAACAGCATAATGATGCTGCGGGTCTTACAAAGAAACCTCAACATCATTTATGCCCCGGAAAGAAAAGTCAAGAGGGGATAAAAGAGGACTACGAAATCGTTAAAGCAAAAGGGCGGTAGGAGGAGATAGACGTCATGACGAAGGTGTTGAAGGGGGAAAAACCGCCCCATGTTGCATTGAGTCTACAAATCTCCAACACAGTAAAGTGGCGTCTACTGAGCTCTTCCAAATCTTAACTCTCATCGCGAGGAAAGGTTTCTGGGCTCATCGCGCGCGGATTTGGCTAGTTTCATCAATGGGGACGTTACAAGTAGGGCATTTGTTATATATGTCAGGGTTGATTCTTGATAGGTAAGAGTTTAGCCTGTTACGGTAATTATATCGAAGTTGAGCTAGAGTGACGAGGGTCTCCCTGGGGAGGCTGCTCTCCTCTCTTGCGATTTTTTGGTATTGGACTTTTAAAACGGAGTTCGCCGGGCAATACTGGCATGACGTCTTTTTTTGGATATCTCTGAGGACCTCTTTGCCATTTTTTCATCTATTCTATTTTGATGGAACCTCGCAGCCAATATTTTTGGGTGTAAGACAGTCGGTAGCGTTATGCCAACGTGGACGTACAATATTGTCGACATTTGTTTTGTCCACGTTGTAAATTAGGGCGCCGAGGATTTGGTGTGACAAGGTAAAGGTTCGCAAGGCGAAGAAACTGGAAAGATTGGGGAGATTGTAATTTATTTTGTTGCATAGCTCATCACTGTGTGGGGCGGGACCTGTAATGATAACTCCTTCTTGTGGCGAAGGGAGCTGCGATATATAGAAGTTAAATAAAAGTGTGGATAGGACATCGCCCTGTGTACGCCTTGTTTAATTCTTCTGGGTTAATATAGATATTACGTTCATGAATTGCGCCGATGCCTGCCAAACCGACAGACAAATTGGGGTCCAGGTTTTGAGACTAGGAGGAATGGGGTCCCTGCCAAGTCTTGCAGCAACGTGCCGTGGCTGACCGTATCAAAGACTGATGTGTGTACTTGCAGTAGTTTGAAAAGAATTTTAAAATTTCACTACCATTCAAAAATGAAGCAATCGTGCAATTATTCTGGCAATCGAAATCGTAAATCTAATCGCAATTACTCGTCCGCTGATGGACATGCAAATTTTCCTTGACGATTACATATTATGCATTCCGTATTACTTTATTGGCCTCCATTGGCGCCCCATTACTCCTGGCGGTGTGTCGCTATTGCACATGTGTTTTGCCAACTTTTCACCGTTTTTCACGCTATTCCAGCGCTTTTCCCCTCTTTTCTTCTTCTTGCCACGTCATGTTATTCGTCATTGTTGGCATTTTTAGTTGTTTCTTGTTTTTTTACTCATATGTGCTGAAGGCACTTTAGTAATTTCTGTCAATTCCTCAAGGGAGTCCTGCCAGGGGTCGAGGAGAAAGTGGACGAGTTGAAGCTGACGTTGGCCAAATTGCATTGCAATGTATAAAGCTCATCTTGTTTTTATTCTTTTATAGTGCAATTTATTGCAATATTTTTTTCGTGAATCCCCACCAGAGATCTGCTTTGAATACTAATAAAATTAGTGCACTTAGTCATGAGCCAAAAAATTGTGTTTAAATGTGTACTTAGTCAAGTACAGACAAATACTATGAGTGATTAGCACATAAAATGGAAAATACATACGAGCGCCCCGTAACACATATGTCTCATACATTTATGACATTGTTGAGTATAAACTGATGTCATAGTCGCTTTAACTCAGTAACACTTTGATTTCGTGTGTAATACACTGTATACTTCGTTTATCATCGGTTTTACTGTATTCAGTTTAGTTTCGTGTACATTGTTGTGTTGCTAGCGTCAGAAGACTATTATGACTTTATTCATTTTATTGCACTATTAGTCTTCCTTATTCCAGTTAGTGTTTTCGTATAACACAGTTGACTTTCTTGCTCAGTAAGTCAATTGAGTACTGATCTGCTTCGTGGCTTATGAGCGGTTATTCATTTTACGAAGCATGATTATGTAAATGTGTGTTAGTGGATATAAGTGCTTGATATTCTTTGTTTGCATAAGCACTAATACTCATTTTTTGGTTAGTCCACTAATAACCTTAGAAGATGAATAATTGCAGCTCACTGATCCCAACCTCATGAGGGCATTAAAAGTGGAAAATCATAACCCTTTTCACTTGCAATTTTATTGCCAATGCTTTCCGTTCATTTTACAGTTTTGCGCTTTGGTATTTATTGCAGTTGTTCTTTTTGTATATTTATACCCAGCTGCTCCTTGTACACAGCATATTATAACTTTAATTTGATAACGGTTGGTTGTACAGGTATAAAGGAATCGCGGTAGATATAGACTTTCATATATCAAAATCATCAGTATCGAAAAAAAAAATTATTAAGCCGTCCGTTAACATGATAACTTGAGAAAATATTGAGATATCTTCACCAAATTCGGTATACGGGCTTATCTGGATACAGAAATCGGACGATAACCACGCCCACTTCTTCGATATCGAAAATTTAGAAAAATGAGATAATTCAAAAACGAATACTAGCGGGAATGAAATTTGGTAGGTGGATTGGCAAAACATAAATCCCAAAAATTTTGAAACATGGGCGTGGCACCACCCACAGTTAGAAGTTTAGCAAGCCGTAAACCAAAAGCCGTTAAAGATATTACATTGAAATTCGGCAGAGACACTATCCTCACCAAATTATTAAACTGAGTGAATATAATCAAAATCGGTTAAAGACCACGACCATTTTTCCTAAAGGTCTAACCTTAACAAAGTTTGCAATAACTCTATGGTATTTATCTACATTTGACTACCACAGTAGTGGCATGGTTGAGCTAAGAGCAAAACTTAAACAAATTTTGAAAATGGGCGTAACCCGCTCCTTTTTTGTTACTCTTTCTTAAATACTTTTAATGCCATAAGTCGAACCAAAAATCTCCCAATCCGAATGAAATTTGGCATAAGCATGTTTTTCATAGCAACAACTGTTAAACTGCATTTTTACCCGCTCAAGTTCATTAGCAGGTAGTCTCTATATACTTTTGCTTCTTTTGAACGAAAATGAGTTCAGAATATGCTAATGAACTTGAGCGGGTAAAGATGCAGTTTAACATATTATGGACATATGTATTGTTGCGCAGCCTTATAGCAGTATAAACCACACAAAGCAAATAACAACAGCATTTCAAATGCACAGCTGGGTATGTAAGATTCGGTTTCACCCGAACTTAGACTTTGTTACTTCTTTTGTTGCGTGTCAGCGTCAACTTGTGTATTGTGCGATGACCACAATTTCAGTTTGAGTTTTTAATTTTTCAATTATGGGTAATTTTGCAGAATTGGCAGTTTCATGCATGTTTGGCGTCCGGTATCTGTGCAGTGTCCAGCAACGGGTTATGGGATATTATAAAGAAACTCGTTCCAAAATTTCGACAACGGTTGGAGCTGGACTAGAAGGTCTAGAACTGTTGTAAGCATCTTAAAATCTATAAATAATGGATGGATTTGGGCAGAAAAATAAAAGAACAGAATTCTGTTTAAAGTTTTGGGAGGCTCTAAGCGATTTTTTTTTTAATTACCCTTTCTTTATAAAAGTTATGAATAAGACTTAAAAATGATTTATAGGATAGTACTTTTTTTGAAAACTCCTTATCCAGATTTTTTTTATCAAACCTAGTTTTTCCACAATCCAGGCTCAATGAGGGCAAGGGTAGCCGCCTGATAACACGAAACTGTAATTATATAGCATTTTTACCTACCAGTAATATCCGGTATCATACTCTGTAAGCTTTTCTGAATAATAAGTTATAAAAAGAATCCACTGATCATATTGTTCTTACTCAACTTCGTTCATCTTCTTGCTTTGAAAACCAAATTTTTAAGTTAACATAATATTTGATTTTGCCACAAATTTCATAAAAACGGGCCATAGTGCGACGCTTTGCAGCCCTTTACCTTTATAAATTTAAAAACATTTTATCGAAAATTATTTGAAATTGCACACCATTGCAATTTCATTTAACAGAATAAGTATTGAAAATGTTTTGTGCAATCAAATTGATTATTCTCGATAATAGCATGGCTTGTAAAGTTTTATTGATGACCCCGTACATATAGTAGCTAAAATTAGGATAATATAAAAGCAACTGAGCCTTGCGTAGGTATTTGACTGATAAATAAGGATACTAGAGTATAAATCCTAAATAATGTTTAACTCATCGGAGGGCGCCTATTCATGAGTCGATCTTACAGCTATTTTCCATAAATATGTAAGCCAGATACCGTCTACTAACACAACTGATATAGGACTGATTTGATTTGTGTCAGTCGAAGCATTTAAGTGGTGTTATCTTGCTTTAACTAAAAATTAAAGATTAATATTAAGGCTAAGTAAGGCACTACAAACGGGATATAAAGCGTCAAACCAAATGATCAGTAGATCAGCAATCAAGCTGCAAGTCAAAACTTTTTTTGCAAATATTCACTTCATGATCTCGCCTTCGCTTGTTCATTAACTATGACGTGAAGGCGAGATGGCCTAGAAGGTTAAAGGTGATCATACTAAATCGTTCCCGAGATGGTCGGGCTAGTACCACAATAGTGCTTGTTATCGGATCGGCCCGGATGTACATATATATACGTATATCGTTTGCACTTTGTAAGGGTCAGTGAGATGATAGTCTTAGATCCGAAATAAACGATCTTGTTGGAGCCTGTAAGTGGGACTTCAAGAGTTCTGGTGGAAACCTCCCAAAGTATTCAAGTTTAAGCCGTGACCTTTACATCGAATATTGTGAGAAAAACCTATGATACCATTGCGGCTTCAACATGAACACCGAGCTTTACTTTTGATCGAATCGCAGCTTGATTCGCAGCTATATGCTAGCTTCGTGGTTGCAACATGAATACACCCTAGTCGAATGAGATAAAGGATATGTGGTAGAGATTGTTTATTTGTGTGTTGCACTTGGGTTGCCAAACCAAGTCATGGGTGATTTCTGTTATGTGCCATAACTTTCACCCGGTTTTTTCAAAAATGCTCTTTTCAAAAACCCAAAAATTACTCACCTACTTAATTGAGGCTTAACCGTCTAAACGGTTATGGCCGTCCAACAAAGCGCGCCAGTCGCTCCTTCGCTCCGCCAACCGGCGCCAATTGGTCACACCAAAGGAGTTTAAATCGTTTTCCACCTGGGCCTTCCAACGGAGTGGGGGCCGCCCTCTACCTCTGCTTCCATAGGCGTTTTAATTCGCTGGACTATGTGGATGTCTGCGTATAGCTCGTACAGCTCATCATTAAATCTTCTTCGGTATTCGCCATCGCCAACGCGTAGAGGTCGATAAATCTTTCGAAGAACTTTTCTCTCGAACACTCCCAAAGCCGCTTCATCTGCTGTTGTCATGGTCCATGCCTCTGCCCCATATAGCAGGACGGGTACGATAAGTGACTTGTAGAGTATGATTTTCGGCAGCCGAGAGAGGACTTTACTTTTCGATTGCCTACTTAGTCCAAAGTATCATTTATTGGCAAGATTGATTCTTCGCTGGATTTCAGTGCTGATGTTGTTGCTAGTGTTGATGCTGGTTCCCAAATAAACGAAGTCTTTTACTATTTCGAAATTATGGCTGCCAACAGTATCGTGGTTACCAAGGCGCATATGCGCTGACTCTTTGCTCGATGACAGCAGGTACTTCGTTTTGTCCTCATTCACCATCAAACCCATCTCTACCGCTTCTATTTCCAGTTTGGAGTAAGCAGAACTAACAGCGCGGGTGTTTAGGCCGATGATATCAATGTCATCAGCATATGCCAGTAATTGCACGCTTTTATAGTATATTGTTCCAGTGCGGTTAAGTTCTGCAACTAGCATAATTTTCTCCAGCATCAAATTAAAGAAATCGCACGATAGGGGGTCACCCTGTCTGAATCCTAGTTTAGTTTCGAACGGCTCGGAGAGGTCTTCCCAATTCTGACTGAGCTGATGGTGTTGCTCAACGTCATTTTGCACAGCCTTATAGGTTTTGCGGGGAAACGAAATTCAGACATAGCGGCATATAGGCAGCTCCTTTTCGTGCTGTCGAAGGCAGCTTTAAAATCGACGAAGAGGTAATGTGTGTCGATTCTCTTTTCACGGGTTTTTTCCAAGATTTGCCGCATAGATTTACGAGGTCTGAAGCCGCACTGATAAGGTCCAATCAGCCGGTTCACGATGGGCTTCAATCTTTCGCACAATACACTTGGAAGGACCTTATATACGATATTAAGAAGGCTGATTCCACGATAGTTGGTGCATTTTGCAGTATCCCCCTTCTTGTGGACTGGGCAAAGAACACTTAGATTCCAATCGTCGGGCGTGCGCTCGTCCGCCCATATTTTGCGAAGAAGCTGCTGCATGCGCCTTACCAACTACTCGCCGCCGTGCGTGAATAGCTCCGCAGGCAATCCATCAGCGCCCACGGCCTTGTTGTTTTTCAATCTGGTTATTGCTATTCTAACTTCGTCATAATCGGGCGGGGGACATATATTCCACCATCATCGAATGCGGTATCGGGTTCGTCATCTCTGCGCGGTGAATGGCTGCCTCCATTTAGGAGAGCAGAGAAGTGTTCCATCCATAATCTCCTAAAAATAGCATCCAAAAAATGAGACATGAAAAATAAATGGAAACAATTTTTCTATAATAATTTGATCAAAATTATGAAAGACTGTAGCCAAAAAAAAATTTCTGATTTGAAAAATTCCGATAGGACAATATGGCTCAAAACATCAACAAAAAAATATATATTCCGCATTGGTTTGTTCTGTGCTGCTCGGCCGGCCAAGTAGTGCTCTGGGCGCCATTTTGATGCACGTTCTTCTTGAACCAATTATTAAATATACCCGGTGTGTGTTTCAATCAAGCTATTTGGTTAGATCAATGTATCTGCTGATGTTTTATGCAGTATTTTAGTTACCACCCTTAAATCAGGCAGCACTGTCTAAAGTTGGGGAGCTACTATTTGCTAGACATGGGCACTCGCAGAGGAAATGGATAACTGTTTCCTTACAACCCTCTTGAATATTGCTGCTACATCTTTCGTTTCGCGGACAGTATTATGTAACTGTGGGTGTGATCTTGAATACCTCTTTCTTAGACCTATCCAGTAGATGCTCTGTACTTTTCTGGTTGTAGTAAGGCCAAGTTTGTTAGGTGATTTTACTGGTGTTTGTAGAATACCAATTTCGAATTGTAGTTTCCTTCAGATTGATTAGCATGTCTCTCTTTATTGTTGCTCTCTTTATTGTTGTTAATGGTAGACGACCGGGCCTTAGAGATGTCTAATTATGCACCGGGTTTTTGACAGTATATACCTATTTCTTTATTTGAGGGATGTCAAGCATTGTAAGGAGGAGGAGGGTGAGTTTTCTTGGGGCATACATTATTTTTATAATGTTGCGAGCAAACGAACGGTTGGTGATATTTAAAGAATAAAAGTTCCGTTTCTTAGCACGACAAGGTAGAAAAAAATAAAAGTTAGAAGAAAGTTAAAAAAACGCACTGTCTGGTGAGGTTCGAACAGTACGGTGTTTTTATGAGAACAGGTGGTATGCTTTTCCAAAACAAAAAGTTCTAACACAAAAATTAAAATAAAGTCCGGTGGTGCTTGATTTTAGAAGATATTAGCTGAGTTTGGAATGCGGATGAAAATAGCGAATCTTAGCTGTTCATAGGAAACATCCCAGCCCATTTCAGACCCATCAGTGTAGGATAAGGTGACCCTTCCTTGCAAATTTGTCCGCTGACCAATCCGTTCTTGAGGGAAATCTCACCTTAAAATGTTTGTCACAGCTCAATGTAGGCGAAATATTTTCTGTAGTCGAACCCAGGTCGTAGAGCATTTTTAGGATAACAGTGTGACCATAATGCTTTTCGTTCCAGTTTTTTGACTTCCTAAGTATGATGTCTCGGCTTGTAGCTGTAAGCGGTTTGTGGTTAAGGTTAGCATTTAACGAGTGCCTTGGATGCTCTTGGTGTCCCTGTACATGGTGCCCGCCGGTCTTGTTCAGTTTTTTAATGTTGTATTGCCTATGACTCCTATGAAGAGCCGCATCATAAAGTTTGGCCTTAGGACCAAGTTCCTGCTAACTATTACCTTGCAAGGGTAGTATGCAATATATGACTTCTCATCTCTCTCTTCTTTCAATATTGATTTTCTAGTTTGTCTATTTTGATGCCGATGTGTATGGGGGAGTTCCTAGCCGTTTAGTAAAGGCAGTCTAAACTAACTAAACGTTCCCTGAGCTTGGGAAATCCTGTGATATACATATATGCAAATCCAGACAAGTAAAAGGGCTATACAATTTTAGTAAAAATAAAATTATTGCCAACTAAATTTTTATACAGATTAGCCTTTTGAAGTAAAACTGCAACAATGTTTTTTAATAGTCAAGAATACATGCGAGAGGTGCGGAATCAAAAAGCTTTCGTTGTGCCGCTTTCGGCTTGTAAAACATTTGCGTGCTGAAAAACCACAATTGTACGAAGAATTTGCTCATAAAATGCTAAAATAGCTAGAAATGCTATTGTATCGAAATTCGCTTACAGGTGAAGTGCAATAAAAAATTTGCAATTTAGGTTTACGGGAAGGGGCCCAATTGGAAAAAATGCAAATTAAGCTTGTAATAACTAGAAACTTGATGATAAGGGTTTTACGAACTCAGCCCCCATAAGCTAATTCTCTTCATTACTGTTACGGTTGTTGCAATTTGCTAAAATTACAATTCGTGGTCACTACCAAACATAGTGTACCTATACCAAGTGTGTTCACTAAGCGATAAACGTCAAAACTACAAACAGCCTCGCTCACCTGATGGAAATCTCAGGTCTAGAGTCGCATTTTTAGTCTCAACGACAACATTTTTGACTACCAATCGTATGGACTTTTTCAATTTTTCAATCATTCGGAGCATTCGGTAATGGTATCCATTTTGAATTCGCTGTCATTCCGAATCCAGCGAGTGCCTGTCAGAATGCTTGACAGATAAGTCAACACACTTGTACTTGTACACTATGCTACCAAACAATAAAAATCCATCAGTGACAGCTACATTGTCACGAGTGCGATAAAATAATAAAAAACACCGCAAGCCATAACTGCGGTACAGACACACGCTGCTGTAAGTATAGGGTGACCATATCTCGAAAGTTGTTTGTGACTGTAGTTGGTAAAACCCCAAAGTGCCGCCACAATTATCATATTCGCTCTAGCTGTCAAATGTAAATCACAACACCGCTTTTCTTCTTTATTTGGCGCTTATTCGCTGAGGCCATTATACTATGTTCAAACAGAAAAATAAATTGAGGCAATTTCGATTTAAATTGAGTGGTATTCATACAACTCAATTTAGCTTACACAATATTGGCTCATCTCTACAGCAACAACATATCTTTGTTTAGACTGTCAAAATGTGCGTGTTGGTATTAGGCAAATGGAATGGAATGAAAACATAAAACTTTGAAATTTTTGTGTATTGTAAGAAAATGTGTTCAATGTTTTAGTTTCATTTTGAGTTTGCCATCTTCTTTTGACAATCCCTACTCCAGTGAAATGAAAGAAATAAAATCAGCTGATGAGATGAGCCAACCATATAGTTGAGCCATGCGTAACTGACGTTTAAATCTACTCAATAAACACACTTTACGAAGTTGCATTTGCAGTTTGAAACAATTTATTACGCAATTTTGTTTTTTAAATTGGCAATTTATTATTACAATTTATTATATGATAAATTGCGTAATAAATTTCCCAAATGGTATAAATTGCCAATTTGGTGTCTGTTTGTACATAGTACTAGGCCCAAGAATCAACAAGGAAGCGCGAGCGCCGTCTTCCATTCGCAAAGTATGACTTAGCTAGCGAGTGCATGGAGCTTTTATTTGTATCACTATGAGCTCATTTGTGAAGCTCATAAAACTTCTTCATCAAACTTCGTCGTATTAGCCGTTGGCTTGGTTTCAGAAGTAGTCAATATTACTCTGGTTGTATGCTGAAAGACTTAGACTAGGTTTGGTGGCAGCTGTCAAGTTTTTTGGTTAGTTGTGTGATCATCTGCTCAAATGGTGTAACTGGGCTTCCAGCTATTGACCCTGATTCGGAAAACGTCGACTACAAACTTCTCGACCAGCAGAACCATTTTTCTTTTTTAAACGGTTTTATTTAGTTTGACTTGACAGGCCGGCCATGCGAATGAATTTTGTAATTGAAATTTAAGTAACTTCCCAATAAGCTACAAGCTTGAAACTTGGAGTATATGTAGTTCAGAACCCGATGACAATGCAATAATAAGAAAAAAACTTCGATAGGTGGCGCATGGATCGAAATATTTAAAAAATTTGTATTTGTGGGCCGATTGGGCTCATATTTGGAACACATAATACATACATGAATAGAAAGCGAGCTATGATGTCCGATTTGGCTCGTATTTGGAACAAATATTACCTACAGTCCGGTAGAAGTGACATCAAAATATTTTGGGGCTCGAGGAGGGAAAATCATACTGTAACGAATTTTCTGCAAATCCTCTTATTTGCAATCCTCTGCTCAGTTCGAACCACTAAACTGTTGAATAAATAACTCCAATATTGAATAATGGAAAAATGGCCTTTATTAATGTACTTCACAATAACACTTATACTTTGCTACTCGCTGGCTTAATAACCAAACTGTTTGATAACTCAAATTAAACTCTACTATTGGCCGCCAGATCGCGTGCTTAATCAATAACTCATTGATTGCTCAACTCAAACTGAATTACTTCTTACTCGCCTGCCCCGCTTTTATAGTTTACGCTGCATACTTCTAGGCTCTTCGATTTCCAGAAGTTACTAGTTAGTTCGGCTACAAAATCGCCAGCCACAACTACGTGCACAAATTATTGCTCTCTCTTGTGACAACTCAGATAAGATATATGCATGTGTTTGTGCATTGCCGCTCCGCTGCTCGTATACCTACATATGTGTAGATGCACTTATTTATTCGTTTATGTAGATACATAATGATTGAATTATTTATGTGAATGTTTGTAGTTTACAGTCTCTCGCGCATACATAGGCGTATAAGTAAATGCATCTGTGTGTGACATCTTTCGGCTGCCTTATATATGTGTATACATGATTTGATTATTGACGTAAATACTGCTTATCGTGGCCTTGGCATCGCCTTAGTGATGGTATAACTTAGTGATGTTAATATCCGTGACAATACGTTGCGCAGGGTCGAGTAAAGTCTTTGGAAGGATTATGTATTGAGGACTTAGATTTTAACAAATTGTCAGGAAAGAGTGCTTGTAATAATGAGTCACTAATAGAACTAAATAGATTGAGAAATATTAGGCAATTAAATAAAGACTAAATACTTGAAAATAAAATAATAAAAAAAAACATTTTTAAGTTAAGCGGTTTTATTGAAAACAATATTTACATGAAGTAATAATAATACTAAAAGCTAGAAAATAATTGGGTAGGTCCTAGGTACTAATCATCACACTCCTCATCAATCTAGGGCGTTAATCAGACAATTAAATAAAAGCGTTGGACGCGTCAAATTACATGGGGCCGCTTTTTGTTGATTTTGCTGCTTCTAATAGTAAAGAGCTTCGTATACCAGCGCTAGCACGAACAGTAATGATAGTCTAGAAAATCTAGAAAGAATATCAGGCTCTATAAGCTACTCGTTCTTCCGTCTTTATGTATAGGACAGAAGAATGAACACATCGGTCGATTTTAGGAGACTTAAAGAGAAGGGCTCTTCCAAAAATTAAAAGAGCGTTCAGACGCCTTAAATGAAATGTGACGATTTTGAAATTTGAGGCGAATGTTAAACAAATTTCAACGAATATGTCGTTTTATATAGAGATTCTCCCAAATGGTTCACCCTGTTTACATACAACTTTCTATTATTTCTTTTTGCTATAAAATAGCCACTGTATGAAATGACTTTTATTTTATAAAGTTTATTGCGGGCGAAATTAAATTGAAGTTTTCAACACAAAATCAATCTAAGGAACCGGGGGTGGTAGGTTTACCTACATACATACATGCATTTGTATGAAATAAGCTGGACGACAGGTGAGTGAATGTCTAGATGTTGCGTGTGGAAATTTCGCGTCATAACCCAATAAAAAGTATTAATATCTGCAACTTGTAACAGACCATAAAAGTTGCAAATGTATACGATTACAACAAAAAAACGAAGGATATTTGTAGTGACATGACAGAGGAAACCCAATAAATAAATAATAGATAGACGTTTCTCAAAAGTTTGGGACAATTTTTGCTCTCAACTTTGTTTTTGGCCTAGTTTAACATTCAAGACTACCATTTTCCCACACTCTATTCAAACGTCTATTTTGTGATGTTTAGGACGAATGATGGCGGCTGAGTTAGTATTGTTCTGTCTGGGCTGCCGAAAAAAAACGACCTAGATCACCTCAAAATGTACTGATTATACCATGCAGCGACCGGCAGCAGTTCTGAACTAGCGCATAAATATCTAATTAAGAGAGTATGTTCAAACAGGGCGTTTATGCAACAAATTGAGAATTGACAATCTTATTTTCAAGCTTTGAAAATGTGTTCTGTTGTTTATTGGGTTCACATCGAAGTTTGGTTGAGGCGTTGCTGGTATGATATTTTATGCCGCCTATTGTTTAGTTGTAACGGTTGTTCATTAGTGCCGCCTGCATTTGTTGTTATGTTGTTTTTGTATTGAATTTAACTTTTGTTTTAGCCTTGATGCAATTGCAGACGCCTCGGTGCAATAAAATATTTACGAATGAAAATTGTTTTGCGAATTCGTCGCACATTGGCGACGTTAAAATATAATCGCAATTATAAAATATCATCAAATAGAACAAGAAATTTCAACTACATGAACAGTAGAGCGGGTCAAATTTATTATTGAAAAGGCACATCCAGTTTCTGAATCTTTTGATATAAAATTTTCCAACAAAATTAGGGAGGCTCGAAATTCATTTCAGACCTATGGTCCCATGGGCAATATTACTCAGTATGTCCCATAGATTCAGAAACTGGATGTGCACCTGATGTTTTTTCCCCCATACAATTTGACCCGCCCTAATGAACAGCCACTAAAAGTATTGAAATATTTTATGTTATTCAATGTATTGCAATTCGATGCAAATATTTTCATATACACATACGTATATGGCCAAATCCATCATTTACGTTAAGGTTAGTCGACGCTTTGTAAAAAATGGCCTTACTTTGCGTTGATATGTAAAAAATTAGTCCAGCTAAAAATTTTCCCAGTTGCCTTTTCAATCCAAAGTAGTAATTGTTAGCAAGAGTAATTCTATTGCTGATTTCAAGACACACAAATTCCTGTTTCCGATGATGTCAGTGTCGTTGTTTTCCTAAAAATAACAATTGTTGGTATTGGCAATGTCGAGTTTAAACCCTACACCGTCCCACCATGTCGCTCATTTGCTGCAACGTCGTCATAACTCAAAAAACATGACTTTTGAGTTAATAACACATAAACGTACCCAACATCATGATCTATGTTGTGTAAACAAATCTTCGTGATCAGTTAAAAATTTAGCACGTGGTATAAAAATTAAAATATGCCTTTATATGCGCAACATATGGCAGTTAAAATATTTGAATGGCTCTCCTGGAAAATTGTGTTTTTTGAGTTATGACGACGTTGCAGCAAATAAGCGATGTACAAAATTAAAAAAAAAAAAACAAAAAACATAAAAAACGCAAAACATCAGTTGCTGGCAGTTTGCAAAAGGGTTGAGTTTCGATCTCAACGTGGCACTTCAATTGGGGTCCTTCTTTCGGTCGTAGGACAGGTGTTTTTTCGAAATCACCGAAAAATTTAAGTCTTTGTTGTTGCACGATTTTAGCTGCTCTGACTTTGACTACAACGAAGATGAGATCTCGGCCCGTATTCTTTTTTACGATCAGTGATCATTTTCACTTCACCGATAAATACAGAACTCTTAAAATTCTAAAAGATATGGATCTAACGAGTACTTTTTGTAGCTAGTTCACATATGTCATTAATCCTATCCACCGTTTCAGAGCTATTTTGATTTAACAAATAAGCTTCGCCCATGGATCGCTAAACGTAATACGTGCTATGATTCCAAGTTTTTCAATTGGTGGCCATGTATCTTCTTTGGATCTTATTATGCGGAAACCTGATGCTAGATATTGTTTTCGGGCACCGGTAAAGTCCAGCAGTCGCAATTTCTCATGGAGACTGTATTTTCAGACTGTGGGGATAAATACACATTCACTGCCCACCCTTTCGTCCATCGCATAACTTGGATGACGGTGATGTCAGCTTTTGCGAGAACATCAACCACCAGGCCTGCGGCACCAACCTCATTTAGAGAACCTTTCCATTGCATGTCCTTAAATCGTATTTTAACGTTCGTTATGATAACCATAAAAAAAAGTGTGTCCTTATCCTTTTTCTTTCTTCTTTTTTTATGTAGCGAGTTCCAAGCCCAGCACTCAACCTGCTATGAGGGAAATAATGTTGACATCGGTACCGCAAACAGCAGATCGCACCCCTTCAAATAATTTGTGAGTATCGGTATTCAGGTACTCTAAGATCTATTTTGAAGTTCAGTTACGGCACCATGTGTTCCGCCCGCCCTTTGTTGTTTTTATTGTTGTTGTAGCAGTGATTCGCCCCATCCAATAGATGCGACCGATCATAAATTGTGATCAATATCCTTTAGCGGGAGTACAAGGAAACTTGCAGTTTCAACACGGGTGGACCATAGTGAGAGTGTTGTTGTCGAAGTTGAGCCAGAGTGACGCGCGTTTCCCTAGGGAGAGTGCGTTCCTCTTCTTTCGAATTCTGGGTATTTTCCTTTAAGAACTGGATTTGCCGGGCAATTCCCGACATAGAGGTCCGACGCCTGTTTGTGGATATCACTGACGACCTGCTTGTGCGTTTTGCTTCATACGGCTGTGCTCAGGTCACGTTCTCTCGCTAGAGTATCGGCCCCCGCTGGAATGTGTCCAGATTTCCGGGATTCTTCCGACGGGAATGAAACGAGCCGAAGCGGATTTAATGGCCTTGCGGAAAGCACGCTCCCCTAGACGGGCATCAGTCGGGATAGGAAGAGCAGCAAATCAATTGTCAATATAAGTTTTGTAATCACCCCACTTTCCTTTCTTAAAATTGATGAAAGTGCGTTTTTGAGTGGTGATGAAGTGGTCAGATCAGTCGAGCGGAAGGAGTATGGGTAGGTGGTCGGATGCCAATGTTACCATCGGCTGCCAGTTGACGCAGTTTACTAGACCTGCGCTCACTTGATATATCTCGCGAAATGTGACAGCGTTCCACCATACGAGTGGGGGCGTCTCCGTTTATCGTTTATCGTGCAGAACGTAATTTCTTCTATTTGGTCCACCAACATCTCCCCCCTGCTGTCCGACTATAGGTCCCCCTGTGGGTTAGGGGTAGTAGAATATGCCCACGGCAGGCATGCCAGTCGTAAAAGGCGACCATAATCCACAAAGGGGTGTAATGTTGGTTTTCTAATTAAATTGGTTTATGTTGATCCTCGAATTTTCATACTCCAAGCCGACAGTGCACCTCGGTAAGAAATTGCCGTCATATTATTAGTGACGAAAAGGGTGGATAGACCACCCTGACAAAATTGCCGTCATCGTATTAGTGACGAAAAGGGATTGTACTGGTGGTTAAATTGGTTTGTGTTTGATCTTCGGATCTTCACACTCCAAACCTATCAGTGCACCCTAACCGTAACAAATGTACGTCATCTTATTAGTGACGATAAGGCTAACCAATCCTGAGTGGCTTTACTCGAAAGGGAGCAGGGAGAACGCTGGTATCACCCTGTGGGACCCAAGCATGGTCCTTATAAAATCTGTCACCGCAGGAGCAGGAAATAAAGCCGGGTGATCTGAATTTTCAGGTCTCACCTTCCTGTCCTGTGATGGCCCCCTTATGGGAGCATCGCGGGGGCTGTGGTTTCAGATCGTAATTCTGGGAAGGTAACCCAGAATGCGTAGGATCGCCTCTGAGGAAGTTCGCTTCTTCGTTGGAGTTGACAGTGTTTTTTTTTCGGAGTAATGCTGTTGCTTCGGCCACCGAATCAGACAATATAGTATTCTCTTCGGAGTAATACTGTCTTCTTTGGTGGGAGATGGTCAAGAAAGTTTACTCATGTACTTCTCATGAGGAGTAAACTGCCCGAGTACGTGCTAATCTGCACACAAGTAATTGAAAGACGCTTCTGCGGAACGTCAAAGAAAAGGTTGGTTACATCCCTAAATTGTGCACGTTGTTTAAAAAGGATGTATAACTGTTGATTATAAAGCATGAAAACAGGATGAGAAATATGGTGCATATTCCAGTGGAGTTGGATAAATGTAGCAAATAATGTTGGTAAAGTCGAAGGTTGCATAAATGAATGAGAAACGTTTAGCTGGTAGTTCAGTTGCAACAGGGTCCCTCGTCGTGGAAAATTATGGATAATTGTAAGGGTGGGTAGTTCCCACGCTTCTTTTTGAAATTTGTGGAAACTTCGTTGGACCTGCTATATGATCAGGTTTGCGTTTTAGTACTTGTGAATGATGATATGTATCTTGAGTGCATTTGTACTTATAGATTATATTGTTAGTCATTCATGGCGAACGAGCGTATAACTGAGTGAACGAAGTACCTATGACTAAAGAGATGTATCTTAATGTGCAAGGGGTTTAGTAATATGATTAATGAAGTGTATCGTGCGAGTGCTTGTGTCGTAAGTACTTGTGAGCATCACTCTCTGTTATTACCACCAGATAGTTTTATTCACAAGGAATTGTATGACGCTCTCACTCTATGGAACACCTGAGCAGTTATTCATAAAGAAAGACATTTGCACTGATAGATTACATCGATATTTAGTTCATGGCGAATGTGCGTTGTGGATCATAAGGCTTTAAAAGGTTGTGTCACATCCCTAAGTTGTGTTCCAAATTGTGGTGCCTAGCAAGGGTTGCTCACAATGCCGCTAATACTTGTATTTAAATTGTGGGACTGTAGCATGTATCTGCTCTTTACACACAGAACATGTTGCAGGCGAATTGCCTGTGGGCAGAGAAGAACGTACTATGATCCGGGGTGGAGTTGCCCAACAACCGGATGCCATTATCCATAAAATGGCTGGAGCTTGATACACTCCTATCTTACCAAGGTAAGGACTTGTAATTGAATCGCCCGATTACAAGCAATTTGGTACCAAACGATTCGACTAAGAAGTGTTGAGAGAAGGCAACATGGAGCTGATAGTTTCGGCCATTGATCATGCAGTAGATCCGTGTTTGACACCGCAGAGTTGAGTCTACAAAGACAGGTATTTGCGTTAAATTCACCTTCGACTGTCCGACTATAGGTTAGAATGCCATAGATCGTGGTGGGCATTGAAATCGCATAAGATAATGTGAATATCGCCAGTGAGTGGTGCGCTGATGTCATGGCAGTATCCAACAAGTGACAGGAGAGATGTAGATGTTGATAATTTCTAAATTTACATCGCCTGACCGGACATATATGCCTTGACGTTCCAGCACACTGTCCCTGCGGCCGATGTCGGGATCAAATAGATTATATTGCACTGAGTGGTGGGTGTTAAACACGAGAGCGCCTCCATTTCCGCTCCCGCGATCTTTTCTGTGTACGTTATACCCAGAGCAGGTCTGCAAAGCAGATCTTGTCGTGAGTTTGGTCTCTTGGCTCGCAGCAATGCGGATGTTATGCCGCTACTATGTCCGTGATCGTCCTAGTTAACCCATTATAATTTAACTGCAGTATTCTGAAGTACAACGGGGGAGAAGTCATCACTCTGGGGGTAAGTGACGGGTGACTGCGCCTGAGTTGAGGGAGGCCAGGACGTCCCTGGGTAAGCACTGGAGTTAGGTTTGCGGCCCGGCAGCATGGCGCAATGAAACCCTTCAGGAGATTAACGACAAGGGACGTTGCCGTCCCTTAAAGATTCTTTTCTGACAAACGTTGCGAAACCAGTTCTCTGGACCGGCATCAGGTACAAGTCGATACCTTCCCGGAGCAGGAGAATATGACGCAGTCAATTAAATGGGGTTACACTGAAATGACCGCCCTGGTCGGGAAAAATCCCAAGTCGCTCCGGTACATAGAACCAGCTGCCTTGGGAAGCGTGAAGTGATGCTGTGGTATGTATATACTATGACCATACGCCTATCACTCAAGGTATCCCAAGGCTTGCGGGTGCTACTGTTGTCGGGGTAGTTTTAAAGGCTGCTGTAGTACTAATCATTGATAATCAGCCTACTTTTTAGCAAAAGTCCTTTTTTTTATGTGACTGCTCTCCAACGAGGAGTATCATTGTATAGAATGAGGATGACAATTGACGTGAACTACAATTGAAGATGAGAGCGATAGGCCCGGCATGTAACCCATTTTATTTTGTGAAACGCAGTGCCGCGAAAGCGGATTACCGATTTAGTGTATCATCAAGACATCATTTCAAAGTCATATTTTTGTCCAATTAGATTAGGCTGAATATAAAATGCCATGGCAGAAGTTTCCTTATGTTCCTGAACTAGCACTTTAGGTAAGCGTGTTGTGCTGTTTAGAATAATTTTTCGTCCATATTCGACTTAATATGCAATCTATTTTCTGACTCTTCCTTACTTTTATTGGAAGACTGTTCGGGACTTTCTCCAAGAGTGCGGAACGTGGTTCAGTATTCTATTCCACAATTTTTGCACCCTGTCATCCTTACCACAGAATAACCTGCGGTGTAAACTTGGAGCAGCTCCTTCTACAAACTCAGTCCCGGTACTGCCCACACTTTATTTTGAGTTAAGAAATTTCCTCCTAGCTCTTCCGCGTCATCCTCAGATTCCAAATGCATGTAGAGAAGCGTTGTCCCTTTCTTTATTAGCCCATGTATTATATCCCCCAGCCAGGGCTATGATCAACCGCAGTCGATGTCTGCACAGGCATTTTTTATGGAATCCGTTTCGTCTTGTTTATTTCTCGTTTAAAGATCCTAAAGACCCATATACTCTTCCCAACACGCGTCGCTTTCTGCAATTTTCGCTGGCTGGGAGATTTTACCTTACCTGCCTTGTAGAAAGTTCACCTTTTAACTTCACAAGGAGGTTTTATTATTCCCCGATATGTTTTTAGAGGGCAAGCTGTGTTATATGCACTCTTTAGCATCTTTAATAACACGTTGTAACCTCCGCTGTCCTTCATCCATCATCTTCTAAGCTCCTTCTGATGCAGTCTTCATTTCATGGGACATATAGCTGGATGTCAAAATAAGGGTATACTCTTTTTCGCGCTTAGTGATTCCTACCTCTTGGTCTTGGGGGCTGATACTCGTGTATAGGTGTTTATTTACCATGGCTGCTGCACTCACGCTGGCTTCCACTTCCGCGGTATAAACGGTACACCAAGCCAACCATTTACAACAATAAAGCGCTCTTCTCCTTCACAGCGCAGATAAATACTGCCCATGTCCAAGAACATTTTAAGAAACTATGGGTACAGCATGTCCCCCGCCTCTTTGCTTATTTGGAGGGTCAATGTATTCAGGTTCTGACGCTCCAAGAGGTGACCGCACTCTATGTATCACCTCAAACCATGCATTTATACCTTACCTTTGGACGTTTGAAAAAACTCCATTCAGCTTTGTAAAAGTCTTGTTGTTGCAACACTTTATCAACTTAGCCCAATTTAGCAATACCGTTGAATGAAGGAAACTTGTTACTAAGCATCTTCCTTTCTACCTCTTTCCGTAGACAGCTGCCAACAGAAATTGCCACAATTGCTTAGCCACAGCGTTTACCCTCTCAAAAGCCAACTGAGTCAAAGCGTCAGCTCTCTTTACCTTCTCGAATTAAGACAGAGCCTTGATATTACCTCCCTTTGACATATCCACCACTTCGTCCCCTCATTTTTAATACTTGATGACCACCACTACTTCTTTCTTCTGTCGGCATTTCAGCATGCGAAGTACATTACACTGGACTTAAGAAAAAGTAGCAAAGGTAAGCCACTATGCTTGAAACTTACGTTGAGAGGATCTCGAAATTTTCTTTAGATTTTTATTTCCATCTTTGTAAATAAGTACGAAGTTTTTAAATTGTACCGAAATCGGTATATCAATATTTTTGCCTTGAGGAGTGCGATATTTCCTGCTAATAGGGCCCATTACTGATACTTAGTATAGACTTGACTTGACTTGAGAACTGTCACTTACAGTTCTGTTAAATGAACAATGCATGTTACTAATTACTCAAAACTTGGCAACACTTAACTTGACTTAGAAGTCTGTTGAATTTTGATTTTCTATGTAAATTCTAAGTGACGTTTACATTTTAAGATGCCATTTGTTTGTTTCCATTTCATTTATTGATTATGATGCCAGATTGTATGCGCTAAGTGGAGTATAATCGTGGCTAAGTTGCCAAGTTTACGCCAAGTCAAGTCAAGTCTATGCTAAGTATCAGTAATGGGCCCTAATGACCTGTTGAGCTCCAAGGTTGGGTCTATTTCTCTCTCTCTCTCTCTCTCTCTCTCTCATTGGGTATTTACAAGGATTGTACGCATTCCATAGCACAATTGTGCTCTCATTCTGTATACGGAAAAACAACCGCTTTAATTGTTGGTGGCGAAGAACATAGCTAACGTAACTCAAAGCCTCCAGGTAGCTTGAGCACAGACCAAATGGCCATAATAGCATAGCGTCATATAATACTAGACTAACAAACCACCTTATGCCCCACCTGCACTCCGATGGCACTCGCAGAGCCACAATAGAGGTGGATGATTTTTTATTATTTTTATTTATTTATTATTACGGTCTTTAAGACCTAGTTTAGGTTAAAATAAGAGATTAACATAAATACTTATGTTACATTTAGTGACGTACAATATAAAAACAGTTTTTCTTTGAACTTACTAATATTTTCACAATTTTTCAAATCAGAAGGTAACTCATTATACATTTCATACCCTAAATATTCAAGAGACCTTTTTGCGAAATCAGTTCTTATTCTAGGCAGTCTTATATTATTGCAATTTCTAGTTCCTTAATTGATTATAAAATTTTTGTCCGCCATGTCTTCTTTCCAATCTGCAATTACCATATTCAACGCTGTTTCACAAGAATGGCTCTTCCTGAATCCCGATTGTTCTGGGATAATCACATTGTGCTTCTCTAAGTATGCCACAAGTTGATCCTTCACCACTGTCTCCATAATTTTTTCATCTGTAGGTAACGTGTTAATTGGACGTAGTTCCTCAGGTTTCATTGTATTTTTTACTTTTTCCACAGGTATTATTGTTGTAATTTTCCAGTAACTAGGTACAATACCGCTGTTTAAGGATTCGTTAATTATATCTTTGTAGAAATTAGCAGTATATGTCATGGCATCTTTAACGACACCCTCCAATAAAAGCTTGTCGCCGTCATATTTGTTTTTAAGTGATTTTGTGATAATAATAATATCGTCCACTACAATATCAGTAAATTTAAATGTTTCAAATGGATTACTATGATTTGCGCTTATTTCATCCCCATTTACAATTTCTTCGATGCTATCGTTGATTTCAACAATACTTTGTATAAAAAAGTTATTTAGGGCATTAGCTATATCATATTTATTTTCCAGGCATTCACCGTTAATTACAATTTTAGTGATATGTTTTTATTTAACATCATTAAGCTCGACGAGGTCTTTTAGACACTTCTACATACGATTCATATCGCCATTGTTATTATTTACTCTATCTTCCGTGTATTTCTTTTTTTATAAATTATGGGTCTTTTATATATTTTATTAATGATGTTTATATTCGTCCCAAAATCCAGTATTTCGAGCAGTTTCAAAAGATTATATTTTTCTTTTATGCAGGTTTGTTAATTCTCGGTCGTACCACTTATTTCTTATCTGTATTTGGGTCCTCTTTATATAAGTCAGTGCTTGCATAGCCTCAATTAAAACTTCGTTCAGGGCTTTAGTTTTAGTTTCTACTCCGGAAATTTACATAAAGCTGAAATCGCATGTTCGTAGCAAAGTTAAAAGATTTTCAGCACTATAGTACTCCCAACATGTAACAGTAGCATACCTTCTCATTTTACAAAGCTTTGTTGTTGGCACTTCGAAGTGGATTGTCTCATGGTCAGAAATGCGATGTTCACCTATATTCACTGCTTTAACTTTATCATTGTTACTGAATAGCAAATCAATTCTTGTAGACGAGTACTCTGTTATCCTCGTGTCGAAATTTATCCTTTGTATCATTGCCATTTGTGCAAATAAACTTGTTAGCTGGTTTGAGTATGTTGGCGATACATTTACATTGATATTAAAATCACCAATTATTAATTATCCGCCTCCAACATAACACAATACTTGGTCTTCTTATTTCAATAAGACGTTCCAGCTCGATTTTATTTGCTATAATACTACTAATATTAAGATAAATGCATTCCAAGTTGTATATATTGCTATCTCGATTTAAATAATATTTTGACTTTTGCGCTGCAATAAGGATTTTCTTCGGTTTCTAATAAACAACTTTCCTTTTCCTTGCATCTAGCTTTTGTTGGTATACGGGACAAGTTCTATCCAGAGTATCATGGTTTTCGTCAAGTCCTAGATTCAGCTCCTTGTTTGCTCGTATGCAGTGAATGCACTTGTTTACTGCATCCTTTATGCATTGTGTATGTTTATGCTCACCAAAGCATTTTGTGCATACTTGGTACAGGGGTGCTCAAATGGTAGACAAGGCGGTACAGGATTACACCGATAGTTATAAAATAATGGCGCTTCGGCCCTGAGCTGATCCGGAAAGAAACCCTGTAGTGTTTTGCAGAAGGAAGTAGTAGGCGTGACTAGCGATGGAACGATACGAGTATTGCGTGAGTAGTATCGATACTTTTGCAAGAAGTACTGGAGTATTTCGTACTCAATACTTTTTACTACGAACTGAATAAAATAACGTTACTTTTCCCCGATATTTAACCAAATCTCGATGGTCTACAGGGATAAGGGATAAGTACAACACAGTCCATTGTTTATTGTCCAAAACCACCAAAAAATTTTGAAAAACAAAACTTGCCAACTCCATCATAATTATAAAATCTGCTACCTCCATAAATTTGAATACATTTAAAAATTTAGAATGTTGGTGTTGTTTTCATCCAATTCAGTTTTTTTTGTTCTACTGTGAAATCTTGTTTTATAATGTTGCAGCTTTATTTATTGGCATTGAAAATGGTCGCAATCAGATTATATCCACATCCACTTTCGAAAAATGATACACTGCGACTTCTGCGGAATCAGAATCCGAATATACCGACACAGGATTGGAAAGTACTTACAGTATCTCGACCCACGGAAGGTCAGTTATATATCTTCCAAATAAAAAAGCAGGCGAAGGATATATTGTACACGCAGCTTGCCAAATGTCCTGCGGTACAGGAAAAATTTACATGCGACTCAGGAAAAGAAATCCCGAGGATAACAATCCTAACACGCTGAAAGTTGCCGAAGTCGAAAAGGACCTAAAAAGCCTGAGAGAAAAAGGACAGGTGGAGGTAGCCGGCATCACCACGAAGGTGTTAACTAGAAGAGGACCAACAGTCACATGGTGTTGCGTTTCGCACACGGGAACACCCTGCACAGCATTTACGACCCGGGAAGAGAAGTCCCGAGGATACCTATCGTAATTTGCAAGAAGTGGGAGAGGCTGAAGGTGGCCTCGAACGGTTTAAACCAAAAGAGCTAGAGGAGGACGAAGACGACATGAAGAAGGTGCTGGAGGGAGACAAACAGCCCAATCGTGCCGCGAGTCTTACAGATAAACACAGTGAAGTGGCGGCGAGCGAACTCATCCTAGGTTAGGTTAGGTTGAACTGGCCGGTCCATGAGGACCTCACATAGACTGATTGAGTCCGTAGTGTTACCAGAATTTTGTTTAACGACCAAAATGAAAAACCCTATCAAAAACGACGACCTATGTTATAAAATAGTTCCGTCCTCTTGACAAATACTAGAAACTTCCTAAGACTTAAGCCACTTGCTGCTTCTAAATCTGACAGCTGTGTCACTCCTAATAGCTGGAGTCCTAGGCTAGCAAGTGCAGGGCACGAGCACAGAACATGCTCGATCGTTTCCTCCTCCAACCCGCACTTCCTACATCTGCTATCACTGACCAAGCCTAATTTAAAGGCATGTGACGCCAGAAGGCAGTGTCCAGTCAGAATATCTGTCATGAGTCTACAGTCCTCTCTTTTTAATGATAGAAGCAACTTTGTTAGTCTAAGGTTGTAAGACCTACACATAATCTTCGTCACTTTACAGCCCCGCGCTTGAACCCACGCCTTTCCCGCTTGGTCGATCATGTTCACCACTCGCCTTCGCTTAATCTAGTCCAGCCTAATTGGGACGTCTACGGAGCAAGCTTCAAGGGAAGCGCCCTTTTTAGCTAGTTTGTCCGCTTTTTCATTCCCATCTATTCCCATATGCCCTGGGACCCAATATATGTAGATGTATGCTTCTCCCTGTCCCGATTCCTTCCAGAGACTGCTTACACTCTAACACGCATTTAGATGCTATGCTATGCGAGATTATTTCCCTAATTGCTGCTTGACTGTCAATATAAAAGTTAACACGGTTGCAGCTTAAGCTATTCTCTTCCAGGGTTTCTACTGCTTTGGTTACGGATAATATTTCCGCTTGGAAAACGCTACAGTAATCCGGCAGCCTATATGCTATCTGCTTATTTCCGGAACAGCACACTATACCGCAGACCCTTCTCTTTCCACTACTTTGGAACCGTCTGTGTACACATGTATCGCCTCGTCCGCCATTTCCGCCCCCTTGCGCCAACCGCACGCCTCTATTGTGGCCTTAAGATCTCCCTCGAAGCGCGTAGTCTGTTCGTCTTGTGATTGATGACGCTATAATACTATGGCATTTGGTAGGCGCTCAAGCTGCCCGGAGGCACCGAGCCTGGTTGCGGTTGTTAATGCTATGTTCTTTGCTACCAGGTCTACAGGTGGAATGTGCAGAATGGCATATAGTGCAGCTGTAGGGGTTGTTTTCAGGGCTCCCGTAATGCTAAGCATCGATAGTCTGCATATCCCCTCTAATTTTTTGAGGTATGTTGTTTTTCGTGTGGCTTTCCCCAAAACAAAAACTCCATGGTATAGAATAGGGCTTACAATCGCTGTAAAAACCCAATGACAAAGAGAGGGCGAGTGTGGGGCTTCCACGTACACCCCAGCATTCTTTTACATGCATAGAGTGCCGTTGAGGCCTTCTTGACCCTCTCCTCCACGTTGAGCTTCCATGACAGCTTACTGTCTAGGATGATTCCTAGATATTTTGTGTAAGGTTTCTCCTGAGTTCACTCCTCCTAACTTAGGCCTGGCCCAATTTGGGACCTTGTACCTCTTTGTAAACAAGATCATACTGTCTTCTCCGCATTGACTTTCAACCCAACATTAGATGCCCAGGTATGAATATCCCGAAGTGCACGATTCATCAAAGAACTAATCGTTGGAAGGCACTTTCCACTTATGACAATTGCAACGTCATCTGCGTAAGCCGTAAGTTTTACGGGTCCCTCATCGAATCGCCTGAGCAGTTGGTTGATGACCAGCATCCACAGCAGAGGTGATACCACCCCTCCCTGCGGCGTGCCCCTGTCCACTGATTTCGTGGCCTCGTACAATCCCCATTGTGATGTAATCTTTCTGCAATTTAAATCGTAGCCGATCCATCTGATTAAGGCAGGATGTACTTTGATGTAATTAAGACCATCCATAATCGCCCATTTTGAAACATTATTGAAAGCCCCGGAAATGTCCAAGAAGACTCCTAGAGCATATTCCTTATATTACAGGGCTTTCTCTACGCTTATTACCACCCTATGCAATGCGGTGTCTACCGACTTGGTTTGGTGTACGCATGTTGTGTTGTGGAGAGCAGCTTCTCATCCACGTTGGACTTTATGTACACATCTATCAGCCTCTCAAAGGTTTTGAGCAGAAATGATGTTAAGGTAATGGGTCTATAGTCTTGGGATACACGTGACCGATCTTTCCCGCCTTTGGGAGGAAAGCTACACGAGCAGTACTCCAAGAGTGCGGTACATGATTCAGCCTTATGCACCCATCGAATATTATTTTAAGCCATTCCACGACCGCCATACTTGAAATTTGTAGCATGGCCGGGAATATACCGTCTGGGCCCGGCGATTTAAACTTAAAAAACGTGTTCACTACCCATTCTATCTTGGTATCGGTCCCCAAGCCCTGCGCTACTAGCTCCGTGATCGAGTGTGAGTAATGTCTGCTGGCTCTTCCAAACCGTCTCCAGATGGGAAATGTGTGTCGAGAAGTATCTCAAGGGATTCCTCACTATTACATGACCATTCCCCGTTCTCTTTCTTTGTTAGTCCCTGGACTATGTTTCCCCTTGCTAGGACTTTTTTCAACCGTGCTGTTTCGTGGAGCACTCTATGTCCGTACAGAAACTTTTCCATGAGTTTCTCTTCGCCCTAGTAATTTCACGCGCGTAGATCCTCAGTAGATCCCTGTACTCGTCCCGACACGCTTCGCTTTCCGCGGTCTTTGCGAGCTTAAACATTTCTTTTACCTGTCTTCAGTGCTCCACCATGGCGGCTTTGCTTTTCCTCTGAATCTTCTTAGAGGACAAGCTTTGTTATACGCAGTCATAAGCGTCCTTGTTAGGAATTCATTCGACTCCTCCAGTCCCTCCACATTGGCAACCACTTTGGGTTGTCCCAGTTTTGTTTCTACATGTTTCTGGAATTTAGTCCAGCTTGTTGACCTAGAGTTTCTAAAGATTCCTCTCTTTTCTACCCTCTTTAGGGGGATGCTGAAGCTGACATACGCATGGTCGGAGAAGGATGGTCTATCAAGAACGATCCAATCATACCTTGATATATCACGTTCTGAGCTCAATGTAATATCCAGAACATTGCTGGATGTTGGACCAATGTACGTAGTGACATTTCCCCTGTTGGATTGGTTTGCAGGATGTAACAAAATAGAGATTCGCCTCTCTCGTTCGTATCTGCTCCTCCCCACGCATTGTGGTGCGCATTTGCATCCGCACCTCCATCGGTGGAACGTGGGCCATGTAGCAGGACGCCAGGATAAATGCCTGCTTATTCTTTTGCTCAACGGCCACCTCTGCAAAGTCCTCAGTGGTGTAATTAGGCAGCATATATGAATGCAGCTTTTCCTTACCATTACTGCAGCTCGCACCCGTCCTTCCGTTTGCGCGTAGTAAACGCCAAACCCGCGCGCGCTAAGTCCAGAAACCTTTCCTCCCGACGAGAGCCACGGCTCCTAGATCAGCGCCACGTCAAACGAACTCTATAAGGGGTTAGTAGGAGTTCGCTCGACTCCACTTTACTGTGTTGGAGGTTTATCTGTAGGACTCGCAGCACCACTGGGCTGTTTGTCCCCCTCCAGCACCTTCGTCGTGACGTCGTCGTCCTCCCCTTGCCCTTTTGGTTTAGAGTATTCGAGGCCCCCTTTAGCCTCTCGTGACTGTTGTGCCGGGTGTTCCTCTGTGCGAATCACAGCACCATTTGGCGGTTGGTCCTCTTCTAACACCTTCGTGGTGACGTCGGGGACCTCCACCTGTTTTTTTCCGTTAGGCTTTTGAGGTCCTTTTCGACTTCGCCCACCTCTAGCGTGTTAGGATTTTTATCCTCGGGACTTCTTTTCCTTAGTCGCATGTAAATTTTGCCAGTGCCAAAGGACATTTTGCCAAGCTGCGTGTACAAAATATCCTCCGCCTGCTTGTTTATTTGGAAAATGTAGAACTGACCATCCTCGGTAGGCCGAGATACAGTAAGTACCTTCCAATCCTGTGTCGGTATGTTCGGATTCTGATTCTGCAGAAGTCGCAGTGTATCCTCCGACTTCATCACGCATGGTATCCATACCTTAACTTTGGTATCGTGGGGATTTGCGCTTTATCCACCACCTCAAACCGCGCGTTTGTGCCTTGCCTTTGGAGGTTTGGAACCACTTCCTCCAGCCACCGCAAGCTCGCGATGTTGTCGCACGCTATCATCTTCACGCCATTATACCATCCCCCGAATCAAAGGTTGGAAGGGGATTACTTGGTTGTTCCCGCATCATCTTAAGCACTAAGCTAATAAGCTCCCTTTCCACAGATCTCCACCTTTCAGTAGTCATTTGTCCGAAAGGATGGCTACGATCAACCAGCGCCACAGTCAGTGACTGTTTTGCCACATCACTCATCTTCTCGGGAAAAGCCGGAGTCTTAGTGTTAACTCTCTTTGGCACCTCCGCGATAGCCGGAGTCTTAGCTTTAACTCCCTTCAGCACCTCCGATAAAGCCGGAGTTTAGCGTTATCTCCCTTTGGCTTATCTCCTACTTCCGTAGTTGGAACTTCCCTCTGACTCGCAGCTTTCGAGGTAGTTGCTACCTCGATATTGGACCCATCTGTCTTACAGCTTTGGGCCTACTTGTCTTGTCTATGCGACTGCCCTGCCTCGCGGCTCTAGGACTGGGTCATTTCTGCCTCTTGATAGCAGGCTTATCGCCTTCCGCCGAACGTTGCCTCTTCATTCTGCCATTCGACGCTTCTTCCTCCTCGTAACGATTGCAGAACCAGGGGTTTCTCGCAGCAAACCTTTTGAACTGCCTTCTATCTACTTCTACCGCCTCATGGGCCTATTCCAAGCGTTCGATCTGCACTTCTGTTGGGTCGACCACTGCTCCCAAGCGTTGTACAATTCTTAGTGCTGCACGGTACTGCGAGAGAGCTCTTTTACTTCCTCTGCTCTGTACCCTTCTCCAATCGTCTACTCCGTTTTCATTTGTGTGCTTCTTCAACACGGAGTTTATTGAATCAGCACTACTCTCGCTCCCCGAGCCCGACGCATCGCTCAATTCGTATATGTCGTCCTTGGATTGCGACTCAGTCCTCCTCTTACAATCAGGTAATGAGTCGTTTATCTTGGTCGTACGACCACCTGCCCCTCAAGGCGGGCTCAGTATCTGGAAGGCTCCGTTCGAATACAGCCGAATTTATCCCCTGGCTGCAAATCGTCAAATAGGCACGGTCCGCATAACACCGTGGATTTGGGGGTTGGCAGTTCTTGGTCACCGACATCCCTCCGCCCTCCTATGAGGCGAAACGGCGTAGATGTCAGTCCTAAACAGCTCCGCCCCATAGGCGGGCGCTATGGAGTTCGGCAAAGCCCTCACACCAACGACAAGGTGCCTACCCTAGTGAGGGGAACTCCTCCTAACCCTTGCTCAAAACCTTTGAGAGGCTGATAAATGTGTACATAAAATCCAACGTGGATGAAAAACTGCTCTACACAACACAACATGCACACACCAAAAGCAAGTCTATAGACACCGCAGTGCATAGGGTGGTAATAAGCATAAAGAAAGCTCCGGAATATAAGGAATATGCTCTAGGAGTCTTCTTAGACATTGCCGGGGATTTCTACAATGTTTCTAAATGGGTGATTATGGATGGTCTTAAATACATTAAAGTACATCCAGCCTTAACCAGAGGGATCGGCTGTATGTTTAATGGTAGGAATAATACCTCAATGGGGATTGTATGATGCCACGAAAGCATTGGCAGCGCAGGGATGGGTGGTATCACCTCTGCTGTGGACGCTGGTCATCAACCAACCGCACAGACGATTCGATGAGGGACCAGTAAAACTTACGGGTTACGCAGATGACGTTGCAATAGTCATAAATGTAAAATGTTTCCAACGATTAGCCCCTTGATGGATCGGGCGCTTCGGGATACTCATACCTGGGCATCTAATATCGAGTTAACAGCCAACGCGGAGAAAATGGATATGGTCTTGTTTACAAAGAGGTACAAGGTCTCAAATTGGACCAGGCCTAAGTTATGAGGGGTGACCCTACAGGAGAAACCTTGCGCAAAATATCTAGGAATCATCCTAGACAGTAAGCTGTCGTGGAAGCTCGACGTGCAGGAGAGGGTGCATGTAAAAGACTGCTTAGTTGTACCTGGGGTGTATAGCCCTCTCTTAATCATTGGGTATTTACAGCGATTGTAAACCCTATTATATACTACGGAGTTCTTGTTTGGTGGGAAGCCATACAAAAAACAACATACCTGAAAAATTAGAGCGGTATGCAGGCTATCAATCCTTAGCACTGAAAACAACCCCGACAGCTGCACTGTATTCTGCACATTTCACCTGTAGACCTGGTAGCACAGAACATAGCGTTAACGACTGCAACCAAGCTCAGTGCCTCGGGGCAGCTTGAGCGCCGATAATACGGCATAGTAGTATAGCGTCATCAATTGAAGCGGAGCCGCGAATAACGTTTTAAAAGCGAATTTTTGCAAAAGGTGTTTTTGCAGATTTCCGTTAAGGTTACTCTCTTGCATCTCTAAAGCATCAAATAAGTTAAAATTTCGTACTAAAGGGCAATTAAAAAGCAATTAGGAGAAGTCAGTCCGTGGAAGAACGTTTTAAGTTACACGCAAAATGATACGATCGGAGTTGTCGCAGGTAATTGATATGTGTAACAGAGGTACAAAAAGGATATGTAATGTTGAAAATTGGAAAGATATTAAAAACAAAAAGTTAAGAAATAGTGGAAATGCATATACAACCAGGAAAAACAAAAGTATCCCTCAAAAAAATGCTCCAGAACAAATAATGTGGAAAAACGTTTTAAGTGCACTTGCTGTAATTTTTATTTTATTTATTGTTTATATTTAGGTTTGTGATTGTCGTTGCTATTTCAATTGCCAAAAATTTAGTGTTGGTCAAATGAAGGACTATTGGCCTGAGAATTACGCAGAGTTCTATAAATCTATCTGCAGTAAATAAAGATAGTATATAAATCTCTTACTTGAAAGAGCACCCTTACACGATGGTTTTTCGCCCTCTTTATGTAAAAGTGACCGTAAAAACACTCGGAAATTAATATTTAAAAAGAAGTAAACAAAAGATAGGTTGGAAAGTTATTGTGTAAATGGGCTCAAAAAACCAAGCTTTATTCAAAGTTTTTGGAATATTTTCATTTCTGTTTTGAACACATTTTTGTTTTGATGCCGAATTAACTTTTTGTATGAAATAAACAAACTGTAAGCATTCTATAAAATACTCTTTATTTAAAAAACAAACCAATACATATTTTTTTGCGATAGTAACATTTTAAATCCCCTCCACAAACCGTATTGCTCAGTGGAACAACGTTTTAAAAGCCATCATTACAGATGCTGTGCATAATGGAAAAACGTTTTAACTGCTGTCGGGCTTGGGATATGAAACGTTTAGTGGTTGGCGCAAGGTTGCTCAAATGGCGAACGAGGCGATACATGTGTACACGGATGGTTCCGAAGTAGTGGAAGGAGTAGGGTCTGCGGTATACTGTGCTGATCCGGAAATAAACAGATCCTACAAGCTGCCAGATCACTGTAGCGTTTTCCAAGTAACACTGGAAGAGAATAGCTTCAGCTGGAGCCGTGTTCAATTTTATATTGACAGCCAAGCAGCAATTAAGGCAATAATCTCGCATCTTAAAGTGTGTTACAGATTAAGGAGTCTCTGGAAAGAATAGAGACAGGAAGAAGCATACATCAATAATGGGTCCCAAGGCATATGGGAATTGAATGAAATGAAAAAGCAGATGAATTATCAAAATATGGCGCATCCCTTGAAGCTTTCCAATTAGATTGGGCGAGATTAAGAGAAGCACGTGTACGGCGTGGGTTCAAGCGCGGGGCTGTAAAGTGTCGAAGATTATGTGTGGGTCTTACAACCTTAGACTAACAATGTTGCTTCTATCATTAAATAGAGAGGACTGTAAACTCATAACGGGTATTTTGAGTGGACACTGCCGTCTGGCGTCACATGCCTTTAAATTAGGCTTGGTTAGTGATAGCAGATGTAGGAAGTGCCGGTTCAACCTAACCTAACCTAACCGACACATATCTGTGGCATATTGAACTAGATTGGGAAGAAAAAGTGGCTGAGCTAGCTAAAGGAGCAAGCGCGGCACTGCATAGTGTCGAAGATCCTGTCCAGATCTTGCAGGCTAGACTAACAAAGTTAGTCTTATCATTAAAAAGAAAGGACTGTACGCTCATGATGGATCTTTGGACAGGACACCGCCTTCTGGCGGCACATACTTTTAAATTAGAACACGTCAGTGATGGCAGATTTAGGAAGTGCTGGTTGTTTTCGTACCATGTACTGGCCAGGCTAAGACTGCGATCTCAAAGTTGCTAACCTCCTATGAATTTTTGAATTATATCAACAGAAGCGCCACGTACACTCAGAAAAAAATTTCTCCCGATTGAAAAAAAATGGGAATGAAATGGCACTTAAGAAATTTTTTCCTCATTCGCATGGCCAAATTTCTTCAAAATGTTGTTTTAAAGAAATTTTGGCCATGCGAAGAGGAAAAAGTTACTTAAGTGCCATTTCATCCAAGTTTTTTCTGAGTGTACCCCACTTAACCCTACAGTTTCATGAAAATCTATGCACAAATTGCCAAACCGTAATGTTTGAGGGCTACAACTGCCATTACAACTAAAATAAAATTTAACGCAAATTTTTTGTACAAATACGTAATGATTTTATTTTATTTGAATTCTTTACATACATAGTTACGCTTCACAAATACCTATTTGTTTTTTTGTAATGTGGTTGTAAGATTTGTAAGTGAATGTAAGATTTTGGGAAAATTGTCCTTATCCATGCCAAATATTTATTTTACTGCAAATACAAATACATATGTATATATATGTGCATATGTATAACTTTTTTCGACATTTTATATATGTAAATAGCATGAATAAATCGGAACTCTCGTAACTCGTATTATCATCATATAAATGTATGTAACTTTGCTTGTATTTATATTTGTATTATAACGGATATACAATTTAGCTTCATCGTATTTATAATATTTTATTACACATAGAATTAAAAATCAACATTAAAAAGATAATAATAAAATTAAAAGCATTTCATTTATTTTAACTTAAATTGTTAGTACAAAATTTGCATATACTTTAATATGTACGTATGTATAAAGTGTTTTTTTTTTTTTTATAATCGTGCTTTACTTGCTGTCGGCTTAAATATATTTTTATTTTATAAAATTAATGTAAATAAAAAAAAAATACGATTTTTTCATTCGCTTTTCTTTTTTGTTTCTTTCTTTTAAGGTAGCAATAAAAATAGCATTATTACTTGACAAAGGCTTCTTTTTTCTTGTATACATTAGTAAATATGTGGATTTTAATTTATATTTATTATATTTTGTATGAGTGGTGCGGGTGCTTTAAGATAAATTATATATATATTGGATATTTGTATTATATACTCTGCTTATTGTTGTGGGTTGTGTTGTTTATGCTTGTGCGGAGAGCGTTGTGTGCTCGTTCCTTTGTGGAATGAATTTATTGGGTTTGTTGTTGTATTTCAATCTTTTCCACTGTCATGTCTGGATTCATAGCTGTTGCCTCCTGTTTAACAAAAGTAATGCAGAAATGCAAAATTATATTTTTTAAAGTAAATAAATAAAAAAAAATTTAAACCTACCTGAATTGCCTCAGCCAATGCTTTGTCATGATCAATTGGATCGCCATCGGACTGTATGGTGATCTTTTGTTCCACTCGTGTTTCCACTATGCCATCACGTTCGGTTTTGTACTGTAACGAAAGATTTATGAAATTAAGAAAACATAATGGGATTGATTTTACGCAAGAGAAACGCTTCTCTTAATGTAGCCAAGTATTTTCCAAAAAATAAAATTTGTTTTGGTTGTTTTTTTTTGAAGAAATTTTTAGGAAAAACTTAATTGTGTAACTATCACGACCGTGGATTTGTAGTCAAGATCCACAACGTTGCAGTTGAAAGCTCTTATTCACTGAGCTAACACATACATATAAATATTGTGAGACATTTTTAATCAAGTATTATTGATTGAAAAACAAAATAATAATAAACAAATGTTTCCTCAAATTTATGAAAACGAACAGCCAAATAACAAATTCTTTCTCATTTCCAGAGCTGGGTAAATGCAATTCCATTACCTTCCTCAGTAATTGGAAAAGGAATCAATTCCTTTTCTCCACAGCAAATGATTTGATTAAATTTTAATTCCTTAAAAACAAAATACCAAAAGTTATTTCGTTTTTTGAAGCTCAAGTATAAATAATTTTTTGTTAGTTACTGAAAAAAAAACACTTTGCGCAAATGTAACTTTTGTTTTAGTACTTTCGAAAGGAATTGAAAATGTAATTGCAACTTGTTTCAATAACATTACAAGGAATGACAAAAGTACTTTCGAATTTCCTATTCCATTCCCCAAAGGAACTGTGAATGTAATTAAAAACTACAAGTTAATTTGCGTATAAAAACTTACTACGGCTGATGTGGGTGACCCTTCGGATCTCACTTTTCATTATTTTATCAATTTTTTTTTGTGAGTGGTAACGAAAGGCATTTAGAAACCTCAAGGAATATAAAATCAGTAACATCTTCATTTTTCCAGCTAAGTAATGGCGTCCTCTACCCTCTTCTCTTAAAGGAGGGTTGATATATGTATACAGCGCACCAAAGATTGAAAATGCTATTCTATTCTGTGGTTTTTCTGTTTGCTATTCGAAATAGTTCCAAAAATCATCCCGAAGAGGTTGATAAGCGCAATAAAAAGCTTAGTAGCTTCAAAGCTTCCGCAACCCAATTGTCCACCCCTCCTATGCGAGGGGAATTCTGTTACAAATATGAATGTATCATACACATATTTAGCAGGCGAGGTTCTGGCGACCCCAAGTTCCTCTTGGAACTAGGGGGTCGGTGTGCGGATGGCTTAGAAGGTTTAATGTGGTCATATAAATCGTTCTCGGTCCGGTAAAGGACCGTCAACATCGATAACACTCCTCAAAGCCTTCGGGGAGTGTCTTTATCGTTAATACAAAAACAACATAGAGTGCTCAAAATCATTCCGAAATAGTCCCGAAGTGATCCCAAAATGAGCCATAAATAGTTCCCAAGTGAACACAAAATAGCACCTAAAATTACCCGAAATTACCACCAAATTTGTCCACCAAAAAATACAAATTTTTTGTTTAATAAACCAATATATATATTGAGTCCTCTCGTCCTCTCTTTTTGAATATCTCTGATTTAAAGCTGACAATGAATGCAGACATTTTTCCAACTCTCATTGCTTGGCAAGATGTAGGGTAAATATATACCATTGACATCAGTAATTCGTACCAGTTCCTCCACTTGTGCAATTCCTTATAAGGATCCCATAGACAAGAAATAGGCCTTACAGTTTTGTTGTGTGCTTGAAGTGCTACTTCGGGCGACTCGATATCTCAACTACGAAAAAAATTTCTACAGGTCATGTAAAATGTGCGAAAACTAAGAGAAGACGGTCGAAACAAATCCGAGCCACTCTGGCTAGTAGAGGGTACTAATACCGAAGAGTATTAGATTCTTATCTGGAAAAGGACTGACATCATAGGTCTCCCTTACCTTAATCTTGGGGGATTGCTTTTGCTGTTACTATTATTATAATTCAGGGTGCTTGCATGCGGCTCAGCTGTGGTGGCACATTATAGACATACGGAATTTGTATACGAGGCTGAAATCCTGCTTGCAACATATTAATTTTAACTTACTGTAATAGTTTCCACAGTTCGCGTTTTGCTGCTCAAAGTTTGTGTTGAAACAATTTCACCATGTCCCGAATATCCAGGTGTATCTTCGCCCAATATAACGCGCGTCTGTTCAACATTGGGTCCTGTGGTGGTCGTGCTGCTTCCGATTA
Organism: Eurosta solidaginis; assembly: GCF_040869045.1. Lineage (NCBI taxonomy): Eukaryota > Metazoa > Arthropoda > Insecta > Diptera > Tephritidae > Eurosta > Eurosta solidaginis. Next base: position 86,173,720 of record NC_090321.1, on the reverse strand, counting down.
AAGGCGAAGGCTGTGGTAAATGCAATAAAAATGTTAGTTTAACTCCAAATAGGTTGTAAAAGTTTTAAGTAAATGAAAAATGCTTTGAAAAGAAACATATTTCAAACTAGGGGATGCTTTGTGTTTCAATGCACGATTGCTAATTTTAACTTGATGCTAACTAATAATATAATAACTGCTAAATATGCATAGTGTAAAAACGTATAAGTACTTAATTATGAATAGAATTTATTTGTAAGTGTGCCTGAAAGATAATAAAATTTTATTGTTGGCACAAACCTTGTAGCTTGTCGAGGTACGCACCACACTTGACCCATCATCAGGGCCATCGATGGGCGTGCCCGAATCGCCAGAGCTAGTCGATGAGACACTATTGCCACGGTCTCGGTACTATAGTTTACGATTATCATGTTCGGTTTTTGGACATTTTTTTAGTATTATATTGCAAACACATTCCAAAGACAGGTTGGTTCATTAGTATCATATCATACAATGGGACAATTAATGCATTTACGATTACGGCAAACAACATAGACGATTTAAGATGTAGCGAAGTATAAATAAATATGATTCAAAATAAAGAAAAGTTGTGTAATAAAAATAGTTTAACAAAACTAAAATAAATAATACATGCATTTAAATTAATAAATTTTTAATTTGAATATATTGAAAAATTTTCAGGGCGCTCTTTTCGCAGTTTATATTGTGTACCATTCTTCGAACCATTCTTACCTGATCGCCGCTAGTTACTGTCGCCGTGGTCTTAACTTCTTGTGTAACGACTCGCTGTTCCTGTTTATTGGGATCATGAGTTCGCGTCGTCGCCACTGTTTTCTCTTCGAGTTGTTCGGTTTTCGCTTTCTTGCCCAAATCTTCATGGGTTGTGGCTGTGCGGGTGGTTACAGCTGTGGCGGTAACATAGGCACCTGCACCGCTCACATCTGCATCGGCCTGATTAGTAAATTACGTAAACATAAGAAGGCAACATAGGAAATGCAAGCAAACAAGTATTGAAATGAATTTAAAATAAAAAGTTCGGTTTTTGCGTATAAAAATAAAACGTTCATAAATGCGAATTTGGCTAGTTATGAGTTATACTAAAAGCAATGCACTTATGCATTATATGTAACTCCGGTGGGCATTAGTATAAATGAATCAAAAATTTTCATTGACTTTGAATTAAAATTCAAAATACTCGATTCCTTAAATATCTACGGAAGTTGATGGAAATCTTCATATTATAGGGTACAATAACTGTGAAAAAGGAAGGACCGAAGTATGAACCGTTTGCTTTTTCTTCCTTGAGATTATTTTCTATAAATACCCAGCAGGATAAGAAGCTAATTACAAGTTTGGTTACCAATAAACTAACGTGATTTCTTCGAAAAAAGCTACCTGCTTCCACTCCATAAAAATACTAAAAATGCCTGAAAACGAAGAAAATATGGGATTGACTTTGCGCCATAGAAACGCTTCCCTTATGACCCTATTATAGTTTACAACTCAACGTAGTTGGATTGTGGTTAAAACAACTCAATAAGACAACTCAACTCCTGTTTGGTATTATGAATTATAATTTATTTCAGTTGAGGTTAAATTGATGTTGCCAACCTAAAAAAGTGATCATTGAACAGATAAAGGAACATCTGATAAATTATTGGCGGAAATTTAAGCATTTGCAAAAGTGATTTTATTATTAATAGAAAAATGGATATTAGCTTGGATTTATTTTATAACGACGAAAATATTGGTGAAACAAATTTTCATGTCGCGAATAAGGAAAAAATTCGCGTGATCACTACAATCCCTTGGAACTACCAAGCCGCAAATAAAAAAACGTTTAAGTAACAATTGATAAGCTTCAAATGAAGTTATTATGCAGGTTTGTAAGTTATTTTCGGTTAAGTAAGGAAGCATTTTGCTCCTTACAAAAGAAAATGAAGGACTACTAGAGATCAATTGTCAGATTTTGATGTCTTTAACAACTACACCCACAAAAAGTTGTTACACTGGGCAACTTCAACCGACATTTTTATTTGACAGGTTGAGCTGTAATCTGTAAAACCAAATTGAACAAGTAAGGAAGGCTAAGTTCGTGTGTAACCGAACATTACATACTCAGTTGAGAGCTGTGGAGACAAAGTAAGGGAAATCACCATGTTGTAAAAGGAACCTAGGGTAACCCTGGAATGTGTTTGTATAACATGTGTATCAAATGGAAGGTATTAAAGAGTATTTTAAGAGAAGTGGGCCAAAGATCTATAGATGGACGCCATTTAGGGATATCGCCATAAAGGTGGACCAGGCCTGACTCGAGAATTTGTTTGTACGATATGGGTATCAAATGAAATGTGTTAATGATAATTTTAAAAGGAAGTGGGCCTAAGTTCTATAGGTGGACGTCTTTTCGAGATATCGCCATAAAGGTGGTCCAGAGGTGACTCTAGAATTTATTTTGTACGATATGAGTATCAAATGAAAGGTGTTAATGAGTATTTTAAAAGAGCGTGGGCCTAAGTTCTATGGATGTACGCCTTTTCGTGATATCGCCATAAAGATGGACCAGGGATGACTCTAGAATTTGTTTGTACGATATGAGTATCAAATGAAAGGTGTTAATGAGTATTTTAAGAGGGCGTGGGCCTTAGTTCTATATGTGGACGCCTTTTCGAGATATCGCCATAAAAGTGGACCAGGGGTGACTCTAGAATTTGTTTGTACTATATGGGTATCAAATGAAAGGTGTTAATGAGTATTTTAAAAGGGAGTGGGCCTAAGTTCTATAGGTGGACGCATTTCGGAATATCGTTATAAAAGTGGACCTGGGTTGACTCTAGAATGTGTTTGTACAATATGGGTGTAAAACGAAAAGTGTAATAAGTGTTTTAAAAGGGAGTGGGCCTTTGTTCTATGGATGGACGCCTTTTCGGGATATCGCCATAAACGTGGACCAGGGGTGACTCTAGAATGCGTTTTTACAATATGGGTACCAAATGAAAGGTGCTAATTAGTATTTTAAAAGGGTGTGGGTCTTAGTTCTATAGGTGGACGCCTTTTCGAGATATCGCCATAAAGGTGGACCAGGGGTGACTCTAGAATTTGTTTGTACGATATGGGTATCAAACGAAAGGTGTTAATGAGTATTTTAAAAGGGCGTGGGTCTTAGTTCTATAGGTGGACGCCTTTTCGAGATATCTCCATAAAGGTAGACCAGGGGTGACTCCAGAATTTGTTTGTACGATATGGGTATCAAATGAAATGTGTTAATGATAATTTTAAAAGGAAGTGGGCCTAAGTTCTATAGGTGGACGTCTTTTCGAGATATCGCCATAAAGGTGGTCCAGAGGTGACTCTAGAATTTATTTTGTACGATATGGGTATCAAATAAAAGGTATCAAAGAGTATTTTAAAAGAGCGTGGGCATAAGTTCTATGGATGTACGCCTTTTCGTGATATCGCCATAAAGATGGACCAGGGATGACTCTAGAATTTGTTTGTACGATATGGGTATCAAATGAAAGGTGTTAATGAGTATTTTAAAAGGGAGTGGGCCTAAGTTCTATAGGTGGACGCATTTCGGAATATCGTTATAAAAGTGGACCTGGGTTGACTCTAGAATGCGTTTGTACAATATGGGTGTAAAACGAAAAGTGTAATAAGTGTTTTAAAAGGGAGTGGGCCTTTGTTCTATGGGTGGACGCCTTTTCGGGATATCGCCATAAACGTGGACCAGGGGTGACTCTAGAATGCGTTTGTACGATATGGGTATCAAATTAAAGGTATTAATGAGGATTTTAAAAGGGAGTGGCCCTTAGTTGTATATGTGAAGGCCTTTTCGAGATATCTACCAAAATGTGGACCAGGGTGATCCAGAACATCATCTGTCGGGTACCGCTAATTTATTTATATATGTAATACACGTACAGTATTCCTTCCAAGATTCCAAGGGCTTTTGATTTCGCCCTGCAAAACTTTTTCATTTTCTTCTACTTAATATGGTAGGTGTCACACCCATTTTACCAAGTTTTTTTCTAAAAAAAAAAAATTTGTTTAAAGTGGGCGTGGTCGTTCTCCGATTTTGCTAATTTTTATTAAGCAGGCTTAAAGTAATAAGAGTAACGTTCCTGCCAAATTTCATCATGATATCTTCAACGACTGTCAAATTACAGCTTGCAAAACTTCTAAATTACCTTCATTTAAAAGTGGGCGGTGCCACGCCCATTGTCCAAAATTTTACTAGTTTTCTATTCTGCGTCATAAGCTCAACTCACCTACCAAGTTTCATCGCTTAATGCGTATTTGGTAATGAATTATCGCACTTTTTGGATTTTTCGAAATTTTCGATATCGAAAAAGTGGGCGTGGTTATTGTCCGATATCGTTAATTTTAAATAGCGATCTGAGATGAGTGCCCAGGAACCTACGTACCTAAGTTCATCAAGATACCTCAAAATTTACTCAAGTTATCGTGTTAACGGACAGACGGACGGACGGACGGACGGACGGACATGGCTCAATCGAATTTTTTTTCGATACTGATGATTTTGATATATGGAAGTCTATATCTATCTCGATTCCTTTATACCTGTACAACCAACCGTTATGCAATCAAAGTTAATATACTCTGTGAGCTCTGCTCAACTGAGTATAAAAATTTCAACTGAAAGATATTTCAGTTGTAAACGGTAATAGGGGCATTAATCTATACAACTAATTTTCTCATAAACTAAGATGTTATTTTTCTTTGGCTATAGGAATAATTTTCTTAAAAATAGGGAATCTTATATGAAAAAAATTCAATTATTTAACTGTCGCTGTCATGGATTTCTAGTCGAGGTCAGTATTCTTATTCACTGAGCTAACTCGTTCATGTAAATAATGTAATTTGGCTGAAAAAAAAGGAAAATGAAATAAAACTTTTTCTCAAAGAAATGAAAAGTTTTATACAAAACTAAAAAATTCTTACTAATTTCATTGAAATTTTTCTAAATTTTTTTCAGGAAATGTTTTTCTCCAAATTAGGTAATTGTTTCTTTTGAGTATTTGTATGGCAATGTGCGAAAAATAGTCAAAGGTGGTTATAATAAAAACATTCCCTATCTGCATTACACATGTACATTTCATCCAACTAAAAGCCAACCTAAGATTTGTAGAACTATTTGACTATGAGACAAGTTCCTTTCAATTCGTTTATGAATATTTAAAAGAATATTTTCGTAGAATAACTTAGAGTTTTTGATCAGAGCTGACATAAGGAAAACTATTTAAATTAATTATAAGTTTAGAATTACACTATCACCCCAATGCCAAATAATCTCTTCCGGGGAATTTCCCCCATCTCCATTCCTTCTATGTGGGAATGAGTGGGTACCCCTGAAGGGTTTAGTTGGTATTGACCTGTCTAATTATCTTACTTCCTTTTTTTCACACAATTAAATTATTCTCATTAGTAATATCAATTATTAATATATGCTGTAATATTATTTAAGGCTATAAGATCTCTTTTAATTTAAATCTAGCTTATTAAACCATATTTTATTAGAGAGCGAGCCGAAAGCCCTGGCAGCTAGCGCTCCTTTTTGTATGTAGAATAGTAATTTTATTGCTATTGTTCATTTAATAAATAAATAAATAACTTAGACCTGAAAAGGAATATGATATGAAAAATAGGCCTTCAAGCGCATTTCTGAAAAAATTGGATCGAAGATATGCCATCTAATGGCAACCATCAGTGTTTTAGATAGTGAACCCATGTGTAACTTGCCAAACAACACAAACAACATATTTTTTACCATATACATACGTTGTTTCTCGTAATATTAGTAAAGATCATTTGAATAAGGTTCTGATACTTGTCTAAACTTACGAGCGGAGTAGCATTGGGTATTGACATTCATAAGGGTACATACACGATTAAGAATAGGGATAAGAATAGAAATAGTGATATAAATAGGGACAGGGAAAGAAATAGGGATAGAGATAGGTATTGGGATTGTGATAAGAACAGGGTTGGGTAATAGGTAACAGCTAGTGATAAAGATAAAGAAGTGTGCCTAGTTCACCTCGTATAACAAATTATATAAAAATTTCCTTATCTGCACAGAAGCGTCCAACGGACACGCTTTACATTTATTTAAAAATGACGTGGCAGTAGATTTGACATCGTTTATTATATAGCCAAATACACATAAATGTATCCTCTCTGAAACTAGCAGAAAAGGAGTTGCGGGGAAACCCCCTTTTTAACGCTTTTTTTTAACTCAATTTATGGTAGATCTCATAACGTATGAAAAAAATATGCTTAAAAATTTGGAAATAAGTAATACATTAGAATAATATCTATGAAACTCTAATCCACTTTAAATGTTTTTGTAATTTCTTTATTTCTTCCTAAAATGGAGTTGATTGACTAAGTGTGTATAATGGACAATACAGCTCAGATACGTCACAAAAATATAATGGGTGGTTAAGGCTTAACACAAATTGTAAATCCAAAAAAAAATTTCAACTTAGATAAAGTTCGGATCGGACAATATTTGACGGACGGTACCACTCCTAAATAAATAAATGCGAATGTCTAATGAAATCGGATATTTTAGTAAGGAGTTAAATGATATTTCGTTGATATTGCAACGTAGAGCTGGATTCGTTTCGATTTCCTTAAGAATCGAGTTTTTCGATTCGATTCTAGAAAAAAATTGATTTAATCGATTAAATCGAACCAAACAAAGTCTATTTAAATTCTGCTTATTCTTTGTAACAATGTACTTGCTTACGTACTTAATCATTTTACACGATTTTTCAGACAAATAAAGCTGGACGGTTTCACTCCGTTTCGTTGCCTGCCGACAAAATTTGAAGCACCAAGGAATGTCACATGGGTCTTCACTTGATCCTTTCATCGGAGTGAGATAATTAGTATAGTCTTTACCGAAATGTCATACTTTTTGCGTTTTTTTCAATCTTTTATTTCAAAATGTAGGAAAGGAATCTCGGGAACATTAACCAATACACTTTCTTCTTTAATACTGATTATTACAATATGTATAATCTTCTCGCTTCGTTTACGACATTAGAATCGATCTATGTTCAGCGTCATATAAAAAGGAAGTATTTATTACATACGTAAGGTAACATGTTCTCAGTATACGTTTGCAGCTTTTTAACCAATGAGGTATACGGAACTTTCAATTGACAACATACGACAATTTGTGTCATGGTTTGCGTAGTTTCAGTTAAAAACTTTATTGAAGTATTTTCTAAGCTTACTGAAAATAAAAAGGAATGAGGAATTTAATGGACGAAATTTCTTAAAAATTGCCACTTCTGTTTTCGTGTTTGCTGTTGTCTATGTCATAAAAAGTATTGATTTTATATATGTATATGTTAAAAGTTTGTTTCTTAATGTTACTCGTTAAGGCAAAATGTACCGAGAATCCAAGTATTGTGTAAAAGATCTGAATCCGTTATCTTCGACAATCCTAAAGGGTTGGATATCTGTGGCAATCATTCTAATCAAAGCACAATCCAGTTGTTTGTTTCGCTCATCTACAGACTGAGACTTCCTTATGTTGTTATTAGGTTCAAAAAAGATTCTATAAGTGTTTTTGATGAAGACATTTCCATCAACGTTGGATGTAACCGCTTCAAGTGATTTAACAAATTGGTTTTATTTCCACCTGTTTTGCATTTTTGTCCGTACGATTTGCAGAATGGCCCTGCACTTGACTAAAATACTTCCAGACAACAGATCTGCGAATCTTTGGATTAGTTATAAGATTGAATTTCCCTTCATCCACTTTCAATTGGCTTACTAGAATCTAAAACTGTGGTATTAATTTCGTACTGAACACAATATCATACCACAAAATAGATGAACACATGTTCAATATATTGCTTACCAGAAGTGCGAAGAAATTTCTTCATCTTTCTCCTTTCTCTCGAATATACCAACACAATAAAGCTAAATTTATAATAAAATTAAAGAAAAAAAAACTTTTTTAAAAATAAGCTTTTATTATTGGTTAATAAAATTAACTAAAAAGTAAACAATAAATTGACTCTAAAGAAATATAACACTTTATAAGTTCATTGTAAGCTTTAACGATAATTAGGCTTTTTCGTCTGCGACAAAAGAATTCTATATTGTATATAATTATATATTTTTAACATAAAAACTTTACACCTAAATTATTAAACCGTACAGTTTATATCACAGTTCTAATTGTTCTAATAAAAAACGTGTTGAATTTTGATGGTATAATTAAGAACATTTAGGATCTCCTTTTCTTGCTATCGCAATGTAACACGCTTTTATTTTTCTTAAATTTAATTTAAATAGGAATTTTTTTAAATTTTTAGTAGGGTAAAATATTGTTTAAATTAGTTACGTAATCTTTACTTAGTTATTTGTAACGTTTCTCATTCTATCCATTTCTTTTAATGCATCAACTTACTTTTTAGTTAATTTTATTAACCAATAATAAAAGCTTATTTTTAAAAAAGTTTTTTTTCTTTAATTTTATTTCTTTCTTTAATTTTATTATATCATAATCCGAATATATTGGGGCATATTCATAATCGAAATAAAATGTGACTAAGTTAGTTGAAGCATTTTTGACAGAGAGCACATATAAAATTGTGTCAAACAGTGTTAAATGACTTAACTTTGCCTATGCCGCGTTCTGTTTACAACTACTTATTGCAGATCTCTCATATGTGGGTTAAATCTGTTTTAAAATAAAATTCCTACTTTCGCTTAGCTAAAATTCCATCGCCAAAAATCTGTAAAACAAAATCAAGTGCGCAGAAAAGTATGCAACACTTACCGATAACAGCCTAACGGCGTTATCGTTCGTTGTATCACAGAATTTTTACACTTTGAAAATGACGGCTGTTGTTTGCAAGGTTGCATTCCTTTGAGTCTTCGTTTTCACCATTCGTGCAATTTTAGTGATGTAAATTGCATGGCGCCAGCGCCAATGCGGTGCCAGCTCAATGGTAGCTCATTGACGAAATGACCCCAATCGAATTTTTGACGCTACTTAGTAGTGAGTGCGTAGTATATTTCACTTGAACTGTTGAGTGAAACGAATTTTGTTTGTCAGGCACGAGTTTGGTGTTATTGGCGCTACTGACAATGATGACACTGAGCTGATGGCGGTAGCGCTGGTAGTTCAGCTTTTGAATCAGAGAAAGAATTGATGACCCGTGCAAATTATTATGGCTTTGGCCGTGTAAATTATTATGTTGTATTTGCACCAAATAAATGCTGCGGATATAACAACCGGAGTCATTTTTGAGTTGTATATTTTAAATTTAATGCAAATTAATATGGGTGTGTTTGAGCGGCCAAATAATAACAGTAGTATTGCTAAAGTGCTGCTAAGTTGATGGAATGTCGCTAATTTCCTAGCGATGATCAATAGATTTTCAATATTTCGCTCAACGGGCACGCGAAATTGCCACATCTGCTCAAATTTTCCAAGTTTTTCCATTCTTGATTTAACTTAAGCTGTTATGCCAATATTTTTCAGCCAGCTTTTTTCAAATAGGCAATTTTTCCAAAAGCAAAATAAATTACAGAAAAGATTACAGAGTTAAACAGCCTTAAAATTTCAGCTATGTTGGTTATACACAGAAATACAACAGAGGGTTGTGTATCCGCTTTTCACAAGCGTTGAGATTCACGACGCGTGATTCACCACGTCCAAATATCACAATCCACGGATAGGTACCGGCGGGTTTGTATGGGACTTAGGCTGTTATGCCATAGTAAATACAAATCTTTACCGATAACTGTGTTATCGATTAATTTATCGAATTCTAACAAAGTAATATTGCATTGTCATCGGAGTTATACATGTGTGCAAAATTTCAGCTCAATCGGACACCGGGAAGTGTATCAAATTTAACTTGCAAGATTCCATTACAGACAACAAAAGTGAAACTAAATAAAAGCTTATAAAAACAAACATTACAGAATATGTATTTCCTCAAGCATCCGTAAAGTAGATAGCGATAAAAACTTCGATGTCTAAAGAATCGAACGATTTAAAAAAAAATCGATTCTACATTTCTAAAAAAAATATCGATTAAATCGATTAAGAATCGAATCGAAATCCAGCTCTATTGCAACGTTGTAACAACAAACTCAAAACTATTCAAGCCGCATGCGACATACTTACATTTTCATACATTTTACTACTTTTAAGGCTTTGCTTACTTCACTTTTAGTTATAGCTGTACCATATTTCTGGGCGATTGGACAACATTTATGGTTTAAATAATAAAAAAAAATATAAATATTCAAGAGACTTGAGATCTAGCATAAGTATTGCATAACATTTATACATATGCACTCATTATTTACAAATAAAACATTTCCAAAAATATGTTTTCAACTGAAAGTACTACCAAATCAGGCATTGCTATTATGTCTCAAAAAACGAATCAACTCAAACTTGGCTAAGAACTCTGTGAACATGCAAAACTCTAACTAACTACCAATTTCAAGTATGTGAATCTGTTTGTAACTACTTTAGTTTTATGGTTTGCTAACCTTGTGTTCCTGTGTTGAAAAGGTAACCTCGCCTGTACCTAAATTGCGCACCTCTTCCTCGACATTGTGCGTCACACCACCATCGTTTTTGGTTAGCACTTGTTTTGTTGTTGTCTTTACTACAGTAGGTGTACCATATTTACCACCTTGTTTTGTTGTTGTTGTGGTGACCGTTGAACCATCTCCTTGGTTGGGGCTTGTTAAAACTATATCTTTAATTTTCTCACTACCATACTGTTGTGTCATATCATCATCGGAACTAGCTTCTGAATCGCGTCGCAACGCATTTTTACCCATATGCTTAACGCCTTCAAAGAATTGCTCGCGTGTAATTGGAACGGTCTCGGTGGTTGTGCTTACTTGAGCTTCTTTGCCAAAGTGGGACGGATCGATTTGCGCATAGTTGAGTATGAGTTTACCTGTAACTGGATCGCGTACAGCTGTAGCTGGATCAATGTCGCCTGTATTCGGATCGATGTCACCATATTCACTTTTTATACGTCCTGTCACCGGATCAATTTCGCCGGTAAGTGTCATTGTTTGTGTGACGGTGGTGCGTGCGCCGGCAAAGCGTGGATCATTTGGATCAACCTGTACAATTTCACCTGTTACTGGATCTACCATAGTATAAACATAAACAGTTTTATTGAAGAACTTGAGAATTCGACCAGAGACCGGATCGATTTCACAAGTCGCTGGATCGATTTCTTCGGGACGGCCACGCTCATCTGCCTTAGAGATGAGTAATACGCGTACAATAACAATTTTGCCAGTTCGTGGATCAACACGTCCGACTTTTGTGTAAACGTCACCGGATTCTGGATCAACTTGGGTGGTGGCATAGAGTGGTTCGCCTGTAGTTTTGTCAACCTCTCCTGTCGCAGTGTATATTTTCCCAGAGGTTGGTTCAATTTTGGTGGTATTAGGATCGAGTTTATTTTGTTTTTTAATTTCGTTCGTTTTCGTATCGAGATAACCGTAAATTGTGATAACATAACCGGTCTTTGGATCGACGCTACTAGAAATGTATTGTGTCTCTTTTGTATTTGGATCGCTAGCACCTGTTGGCATCCAAATTTGATTCGATTTAGGATCAATAACAATTTCTCTATCCTTTGCCGTACTGACTTGGGCGATTGGTGCTTTCGTTTTCGGATCGACGCGCTGTTGTACAATCCGTAAGGATATAATGCGCGCAAAATCTTTATCGGGTTTATTGTTCTTGGGATTTATTTGGTTTTTAAGCACAATTTGGCCAGTGGCTGGGTCAATTTTTATATCACGTGTAACAATTTTGCCCGATTTTGGATCAGCGAATGTGATCGTGTGTTTCACCAAATCAATTTGTCCGTATTTTGTATCAATTTTGCCAGCCTTGGGATCGAACTGGCCACCAGAGGTCTCAACGTATGCCGATTTAGGATCAATGATATTCTTTCTGGAGTCATATTTACCAGCTAAAGATGTTACCTCGACGATAGGATCAATTTGTTGTCCAACTTCAATTATACGACCTTGTGTGTTATCCAACTTGCCTGTTTTAGGATCTGTGACACCCAAAATGGTAATTTGACCGGTAGCCGGGTCGACCTTTACATTCCTGGATACCACAATTTTTCCGGTTTTGGGATCGATTGCTTTTAATTCACCTGTTCTGGTATTTATTTCGCCATATTTGGTATCAAGCAGGCCGGAATCAATATTTAATACTCCAAGAGAGCGTTCAACTTCGCCATTGATTGTATCAACTTTGCCAGTGGCCGGATCGATGCGACTCGTAATAACAATAAGTTCGACCACTGGATTCTCTTGTGGTGTAATACAAATAATTTGGCCTAAACTTTCATCTAAACGACCAGTTTGAGGATCTGCAACACCCGACACCAAATGCACATTTCGTGTTTTTGGGTCAACTTCGCCTTGGTAGATTTCATTTTTACCTGTCTTTGTATTTAAAGCCAACAACGTACCTTTTATCGGATCTAACTGACCATACTTGCTATCGATCAGCCCGGTCTCAGGATCAAGTATGCCTGTAGAGTGTTCAACAGAACCATTTTCAGCATCAATACGCTTCGTGCTCGGATCAAATTTAGACGTGATTACCATGATCTTAACACGTTTCTTTTTGGGCTTGGCAGCGGCGGCACCAGCACCGCCCAAACCAGCGCTGATATTGGTAGGTGTAACCGATGTGCTCCCTTTACCGTTACTATCACTTGCTGCGCCCGTAGCGCCAACTGGTGTACTTTTACCATACCTCTCAGAAGTAGCAGCTTTTGTAGCACCAACAGATGGCTCTCTGTTATAACGTTCGGATTCGAGAAAAGCAGCAGTTGGATCGACTAATGGTTTATAACTGCCTGGAGCACCTGAAGTATAACCAACTGATTGACCTTTTGTTGGTGAATAAGAACGTTTTTGTGCGTCCGATAATGGTGAAGCTGCTGCATCAACGGCGCTACCTTGCAATTTAGCACGTGTGGTTGGTGATAAATTTCCCTCCTTTAAAAGTTTTGCGCGGGTTTTCGGTGACAATTGACCCTTATTTATTTTTTCGCGGGTACGTGGTGATAACTGTCCACTTTTTAGTTTTTCTGCGGTCTTCTTCAACGTGTCATCATGACCGGGTGCATAATTGAAGGCAATAGCGGTCTTCCTTTGATCGGCGGTTGGCGATACTTGACCATCTCCATCCTGGCCAACACGCTTACCACCTTGTGGATCTTGATCATAACGGAATCCTCCAGGTATGTAAGATTTACGCGTTGGGCTCGTTTCGCTAGTGCCCTCTGAGTACTCGTAAGGCCTAGTGTATCCTGGCTGGCGTGAGGCGCGGTTATTATCATCCTTCGCTTGATTATTGGAGCCACCATGTTCCAGTTCAGCATAAACCAACTCACCGCTCTTGCCATCCTTTTCTTTGCTTGCCTTATCCTTGCTCTTGGCATCTTTAGTTGGTGAGGCAATTTTGCTCTTGCGACCAGACGAGAACAGGCCACCACCCTGATGTATTGGAATAACGAACGCGGCAATTTGAAATATGTATTTTCACCAATTCGGCATGTTGATTCCCACCAATTTTACAAAGAAATAAAAAGAAAATAAATAAAAGGGGGGATAAATAAAAAAGTTTCTAATAATAAATTAAAATACAACTTAAAACGAATGAGATACTCTGCAAAAAATACATAACTACATATTCATAATTATACTAAATTTGAACAAATGGGAGTTCCAAGCTCTACACCTCAACTTAACTCAATATTAGGAATTACGAAAACATTAACGGAGTTGGGTGGGAAAGTCATGCGCTACAAACAAAAATCCAATGAAATTTTAAGTCATCTATGCATACAAATGCGGGTGAATCTTGGAACATCACTTTTAACACATCCGTTGGTACGATTTCAGTACGATCATTTTTTTCGTTTGAGTTGATACGACGCGATTTTTCCCATTGTTCATCTACTTAGTTTAAATACTTACACGTGCTTTGCCAGATTTTTCCGATTTATTTGTTTCATTCGAATCATCATTGCCTGAAAAATTAAAGAATAAATATTTCCAGTTCCCAAATCCTAACTCCACTCACCATTAATACCCTCAGTGGCCGCAGTGGCAGCGCTCTTTGCTGCTTTTTCTTTTGCGGCTTTCTCTTTTGCTGTCGCCTTCTCTTTGGCTTCCTTTTCTTTCTTCTCGCGCTCCTTGCGTTCTTTCTCCTCCTTCTCCAATTGTTTCTTTTTCAATTTAGCCTCCTTTTCAGCATTAGCCTTTTGTTTGGCAAAGATTTAAAGAATTAGAATGACTATAGGAATTTAAATCACTTAAATATGTACACATATAAAATAATAAATATAAAAGCGAGACAGATTCAACCATTGTGAATGATAACTAAGTGTGATATCTTCTGCATAGACGTCAAAATTCCAAAGTGATTGGATCACCGGATTGTATTTGACTATCGCTGTCTCATTCTGTATCTCTTTCTATCACCCGCTGAAGATAGGCCCGCCATATTGAACACCCTGTCAAAAAGTAGCCATATTGAACATCCTGGTAGGCATTTGACAGATAAGATATCACACTTAATTATCATTCACAATGGATTCAACTAAATCTGCATTCATGCTACTCTTGTTCAAGCGCTGGCATGCATATATTTGGGCAATTCACAAGAGAGACGTATTCATGTAAAGTTTCAAGAATTGAGTGTTTCCATGGTTTCTAATATAAAATTTGATTATAGAATAGCACTTATGGCGAGTAAGAGACCTTGTGAATTGCCTAGTTATACATTCAACATATATGTAGATACATTACTGTAAGTGTAAACAAATGTAAATAAAAATTGCAAAAGCCAGGCGACTGAGGAAAGCAATAGCGCCTATGTCTGGTTTCGCTTGCAAGAAATATCTACTTTCTTAAGCTCCTGATGAACATACATGTAGACATAAAAATACGTAACATATGTACGTGATATAAATATACCATTTTTGTAATCGAGTTGCATAAGATTTCTGCATATGAAATTTCGTCATCGGATCTGGCAAGTCAACGGAAACGGCTATCCATTCGATTATAAAGCAAAATACAGGGGTCCCTAGAGCACAGAAAACTCGCTCATGGCGCCTTTCTTGATATTGAAAGAACGTTTAACGATTTCCTGCCTGTGGCCATTGGTAGTGCCCTGGTTGGCCTAGGAGTCAAGGAGGCTATGGTTTCATTCACAAACTTCTGTGCAACACAGTTGTCACATCGGAGTGGGGAGGGTCCATAATCTAGTGAAAGGTGTGTAGGGGCAAGCCACAGGGGGGGTTCCTTCTCTTCTGCTCTGGGCTGTGGTAGTTAACGAGTTTTTGGCGGAGCTAGAAAGCAGTGGCTGCCGGGTGGTAGCTTATGCGAATGGCTTGGTAAGTTTCTAGACATCCTGCGCGATACTTTGCAACGCTATCAGGACTCGCTGACTAAGTGTGCTGAGTGTGTGTATTGACAACTTAAAATAACAATCAGCACATATGGTGCAGTGGACTTGGTGTCTGATGGGTCGAATTTGGACAGGAAGATTAGAGGAGGGGTTTTCTGTCAGGAGGTCAATGTTAGTCGCAAGTTTGTGTTGCTTAATCGCTACAGCATCTTTCAAGCGGAGCTTGCCGCAATTAAGGATGCGGTGGATAGGGTTGAGAATTCAATAACGGATATTAAAGTCGACCTCGCTTCCGGCTGCGTCGAACTACTGTAATATTAACATCATCTGGGTACCGGGGCATAGTAATATACTTGGCAACTCTAACGCGATTCTCCGAGTACGCAAGGGTACAACTGAATCGAAAATAGACCTGTGGTATGCTCCTCTGTACATGGGATGTCCAATGGGAGTCCATGCGGTAAGTTTCAACATATTGGAAACCCCTTTTGCTGCAGCTGCATGGAGTATGACGAGGTAGAATCGAAACACTTTATGCTTGACTGTCCACCTTTTGCTTGAACTAGACGAAAGTATTTCGATCTCACTATAATCTCCGAAGGACTTACTAGGGTTCTTGTGCACTCTGCCGGGTGGCTACCATTCACCCTAACCTAATAAGTTATGAACTATTACGAGCTATGCACTATTATCGAAAAGTATGGTCCTTTTATTTCCTTTAACTCCGAATTGAAATCGAGCAGTTTTCCAGGTTCTTAGTATCTAGTTAACTCGTTTTTGGTGCTGAACAGGAGCTGCTGTTGTTGTGTTAACAGTGCCCCGCCCCATTCAATGGGTGCGATCACACACATTTTCACCAAAGTCCTCTTATGGGAGTCCAAGTAAACTAGCAGTTTCAACAGGGGTAGATCATAGGGAAGTTGGTGTTGCAGGCGTCCTGGCGAAGGCGTTTACTGATTCTGTGAATACTATCAATAAATCACCTCTGCATTCAAATGCCTGTACTACAGTAAAGCAAAGTATAAATGCACCGCAAGAAAAAGTCGGGAATTAATCTGCAGTTGGTGGCAATAAGAATAATGCCATACAAGTAGATTCATATATGTACCTTCGTTCAAGCCATATGTTACAGAGGAGAAAATACATCCCTGAACACATCAAAATCGATGTTTCTGCTTTAGCTCGTTTTAAGTTGGTAAGGCGCGATGCTGATATCAGCTTGTTAGTCAGGGTTTCTTGTAAAGTTCACGTGCTGTCATCTGATTATGACAAGTTCTTCGACGCTGCTCTGTGGCCCTCTAACGCCACTGTAAAGCCTTTTCGTTTTTTCCCCAAAAACGGGGAAAACCCAATAGTGTCGGAGCTATATATAAATAGTAACATTCATAACATCCCAACCTGTGTTTCGGGTGCATCTCTGAGAGTCTACTTTCAAAATATTGGCGGCATGCGCACAAAATCTAAAAATTTTCTTTTATCTACGTCTCCTTTGGACTACGACGTATATGTCTTTGTTGAAACGAATACTTAATTGATGGAGAGTATTTGGTCCTAAGTTATTCCTACCTTTCCGTAAAGACAGAGACTTCGTGCACACTGCTCAAAAGAAAGGTGGTGGAGTTTTAAATACAGTTAACAGAAGCCTGCATTCATCAAAGTTTCAACTACATCATCATAATAATGGCATTTTAACACCTACTAATGTTACGCGTTCTTATGAAATTTGCCTTATAGATAATATCTTAAGTTGTAATCTGATTCAAATCAGTAATTTATTAATACTCTCTCGAAGTTACTTGATCTTATATTTGTCGACGAGAATTTAATATGTCAACTCTCTGAGAGTACTCTTCCTGTATGTCTATCTGATAGACATCATATACTGCCGGTTATTCATTTATATAAATTTGATGCTTTTCCTACGTCAACTGCTATAGATAATTCCTTTTTCAACTTTCGTTCAACTGATTTCGACGAGCTGAAGATTATATTACTCGAACTTAACTGGAAACAGTGTCTGTTATGATATTTTCTTATCGAGGTTGACTGGGATATTTTACAGTATACTGCTTCGTTTTGGGCCCAGACATCATAAATTACCATGGTATTGGAGAACTTAATTTTTGTCATCAAAAGCGTTATTGAGCTATGCCAACATGGGTTTGTGGCTGGCCGCTCGACTGTTACGAACCTAGCGTCGTTTTCTGATTTCTGCATCTCTGCATTGTAGGATGACTGTCAGGTAGATACTACATATATACAATAATTTCTCAAAGGCTTTCGATAAGTTTCACATAAAATCTTATTCTTTAAATTTGAATGTATTGCATTTCTTTCTATTATATTATCATGGTTAGAATCTTATTTATCGAATAGGTCTCTGTGCGCCGAAATTGAGGACTGCAAGTCCCAACCTTTCTTGGCAACGTCCGGAGTACCTCAGGGTAGCATTCTTGGGCCTCTTTTATTTGTGCTTTTTATTAGCGACATTGGTTCCTGCTTTAAGCTGTCTGCTTTCCTTTTATATGCAGACGATCTTAATATTTTTCGTAGAATTTATGGCCCGTTATTGATCTAGGTGTTGTCTTCGACACTTCTTTCACTTTCGTTAACCATATCTGTTGTGTCTTTCCGAAGCCTTACAGAAACATTGACTTCCTTCGTAGATATGCAAAAGACTTTAATGATCCCTATACCAGGAAGGCACTTTTTCATCACTTTTGTTCGCTTAAAACTAGAACACGCCTCATTTATCCAGAATCCTATCTATAGTGGCCACTCCGCCAGAATAGAAAGAGTTCAAAGAAAATTTATTAGATTTTGCTTATTTTCTATTAACTTTGAAGATTCAACCCTATCCTATTACTCCCGCTACAGTCTAATCTCTTGAAACCAGGAGAGCTGTACATCTACGAATGTTTGTTTATGATCTCATCACTGGCTGTTTGGATTGTTCAGTTCTCCTAGCAAAAGTTGTTTTTAATGTGCCTAAGAGGTGTCTTCGTACATTCTTACCTTTTTACTTGCGTGTTTGTAGAGCTAATTATTGTATGTTCTACCCGATTTTTCGCCCACTTACCGAATTTAATAGACGCTCAGTTAGTTTACTTATTGATTTCTCTTTGTCGAGAAATATGTTCAAGTCTACTCTGGAAATGTTAACCTTTTTATACTCAGCTGGGCGGAGCTCACAGAGTATATTAATTTTGTTCTCATAACGGTACCCAGTAACGGCATAAACTAATCGAGATAGATATAAGCTTCTATATATCAAAATGATCTGGGCGAAAAAAGAAATTAATTTAGCCATGCCCGTGTAATTTGGCAGCTTCGGTTACACCCGCACTTAGCCTTCCTTATTTGTTTTCATGTAAATTACAATTATAAGTTGATTATAGAGTTTTTTAATATCTAGTCTGTAAGATCCTTTTTGATCATAGACTGAATAAACTAAACTAAACTTTCATACACTATTTCGGTGCATCAACTAATTTTTGCAAAATGCAACCCGATTACAAGAAATAAGTACAGTTTATATAATATTTATATACAATAAAATACCTATGTAAATAGTTCACACAAAATAATTTATAAGACACCCTGTAAAATTAAGTTCTTGTTACCTTACAGAAATTAAAACTAAATAGAAATGCACAACAAATAAACATTTAAATGTACAAAAGTGTTGCTAATGACCGATAATGGTTAAAATTTAGGTGCATATATGTAGATACATAAGATTTAAATACAATGAATGTATGGGTGAATGAAGGCGTGTACGGGGGTACGTGTTCTGTATAATTATTTAAAGAAAATTTTGCTGTCTTAGGCCCGGGTTTTTCGGCAGTTGGAAAAGCTAAGCTTAAACTATATTTGCTTAAACACTAGTCAAATTTAAACTACAGAGCAGTTTTTCAAACACAGTTTAAGGCAGCCTTTGGGGTAGTATTTTTTGTACGGCAACATTGGTTTTTATTATCTAGATAATTTGTAGATACGGCAACGGCTGGATTTTGTTTACCCAACAAACGTGGAAAAATATTTCTCCAGCCTTCGAGTAATATATAGTATCTAGTTCGGAGTCGGCATAAAACATATAGGTTCCGTTCCGTCAATTTGGAGGAAAAATTAAAATGAGCACGATGCAAATTGGAAGAGAAGCTCGGCCTAAAATCTCTTCGAAAGCGCCTTACATATATTTATTTATTAGTTGTGAACTTGATATCCAACATCATTCTCCAATCACTATCCATGTTTTGACAAATTTCGTAAAACTAGAATGTTGAAAAAAATCTTCTCCAAGATGGTACCATCAAAACCAACTCCAGTTTACTTTTAGAAATTAGCACCTCGTTGGCGGCAGTAATGAAGCATGAAAGGCAATTGCCTGGGGCCATGAAGGTTTTTGGGGGCCCGGCAAGGCAAAGCAGTATTGACAGTACTCTAACTAGGATTTCATAGATACATATGTATGTACATATTTTGCTGCTACAAAAAATTGTTTTAAAATTGAAAATCACTAGACTAAAATCATAAGCATGCAATCAAATACTCTGTGGCATAGTCATATTTGAAACAAAATGTGATTTTAAGTTAGATAAACGTTTTTGACACAATTTTATACGCGCTATCTGTCAAAAATGCTTCAACTAACTTAAAATCACATTTTATTTCGACTATAACTATGCCCCTATCGGTTTGGTCGTATTGCTTGTTCATTTTTGTAAAAGCCAGCGACATCTGTAAATATAGGCTGATAATAAACTAGAGCGTTAATTTGAAAAAATTATTACACCTGACTTGTTTTGCGTAGACCTGCAAAAGATCGATATAAATATCGATACATCGAGTACTAGGTTCATGGTGCGATTATCGATGTTTTTTTTTTCTGAATATAGGGTACTATCTTCCTATTTCTTATTCCTTTTTCTAGCGGCAGAAGTACCAGCGTTGAAACTTTGGTAAGACAAATAAAACATGAGTAAATGAAATTACATACATTATGTCAGATTTGTGTTTATTTTAGATAAATACCTAACAAGTTGGTGGCTCTGAATATTGAAAAGTTCAATGTTAAAGGTACGTTATTATTTTTCATATTATATACACATATATACATGTATTCGTATATGTAGATACATACGCAACAGAAGACATCATTGAGTTGGAAGACGGAAATTGTGTTGCCAAAAAGCTACGAATTACAAAGTCAAGCATTTGGATCCATCTTGACAAAATCAGTAATACTTTTGCAATATGCCACTATTGCAAAAATGTTATAAAACTAGTGGTAATATGTCCAATTTGTTTCACCATCTAGAACGATCGCATACAACTGCAAATTTAGATTCACATAGATCGCCAAATAAGATTGATTTTTATATGAAAAAAACATATGAAGATCCATCATCACGTAAAAAGGCTTTTGACAGCACCCTACTAGGGTTTAGTCACCGCAGACGTTCGACCTTTTCCCATAGTGGATGACAAAGGGTTATGTAACTTTGTATATACCCTCGTTTCGCTGTATAAGCTACCATCGCGGACGACTTTGCATAATGAGTTTTATGATCGTTTCGAAGTTATGAAGACAATATTACACATATTGTATATTGTATTTACATAAATGTCTGATATATACCTGATATTGTCTTTAAATTGAGTAAGCGCTTTTCACTATAAAGAAAGTTCGATATATATCGCGATATATCAATACCCTCCCTCTTAAATATCGAAAATATCAACTTATGAACAAATTTCATGACTTGAAGATGGAAGTATTGTTTCCTAACATCTGCATAGCATTAAGAATATTTTGCACATTTCCAGTCAGTGTGGCTGAAGGGGAGCGTTCCTTTAGTCTATTGTCTCGCGTGAAAAATTTTTTACGTTCTACTATGAGCCAAAATCGCTTAATAAGCCTTGGAACATTGGCGTTGGAGTCCACCCTTGCTCGCAGCATTCGTTCTAAATCCGGAATTTCTATATTCGCAGATCAAAAGGCACGGAAGGTTTTCCTTGGCTGATTCAAGCTCTTAAAATGTACATATTTAGAAAAAGTTAATGTAAGCAATCAAACAATGAAACTAACATTTCATTTATGTAAGTGCTCCAGTAAATCTTATTTTATATGAAATATAACTGAAAATGTGAATTGAAAAATGTATGTATGTTATGTTATTTCTTTACTGGATTGAGTTTATTTTTTAGGGTGGCCCGTGAACGCGAACTGTCCCAGGAGCCCAGCTCGACTCTCTGCGGCCCTTCTGAGAACGCTATTATTTTGTTGAGCCACTTTTTCGAAACAACTCTTGAGATTTTAGAGAAGTATGCTAGTTATCAAAATGGGCTTTAGTGGTACTCAAGCCCAAATCCTTGTTGGGTATATCGACGCCATTGCGAAGGAACGCAAATATCTGCCAGATCGGTTGCTTGAGATAAGCTTAAACTACAGTTAAAGTAGACTAATAACTGCAGAATAAGTTGAAGCGTATTTAAACTGGCAAACTGAGTTGAACTTGTACTTAAAAACCGGGCCTTAGTAAGACAAAGCAGCCAATGAATTTTCTAGATTTCCTAAATATGTGGCTTTAAGAAGATACTTATATTTAAGCTTATATATCATATTGAAAAATAAGAAAATTATTTCAAGATAGTTTGGATATTTACATAACAACCGTAAGTATAAAACTTAAGACATCGATATTAAACAGAAAATCGAACATATATACTTCACAAATAACTAAAAAGCAGCCGAGCTAAGGCCTTTTGCTCGTTTCGGGCAATTTCCACCACAAATTCAGTTCGGCGCGGATCACTTTTGACACAATAGTTATATGTGTTTTTTTATTTAATCATAAGTGAGTTTTTTGGCGACCAAAAGAAAATGTTTGATTGGGCTTTGGCTAAAATTGTGTATATAAAGTTCAACATGGATGAAAAACTGTCATCCAAAACACAATGGCAAGTGGGTAGACACGGCACTGCATAGGGTGGGTATAAACATAGAGAAAGCCTTGGAATACAAGGAGTACTCCTTAGGAGACTTCATAAACATTGATGGGGGCTTTCATTAATTGCAGAAAGATTACTTCACAGTGGTGGCTGTATGGGACCACAAAATCAGAGGACAGGGGCACGCCGTAGGGCGGGGTATTGTCACCTCTGCTGTGGAAGGTGTTCATCAACCAACTGATCAGGCGATTCGATGTGCCTTCCAACAATTACCTCTTTGATTGAAAAAATAAGCGTGGGCTTGCAGGCTATCAATGCTTAGCATAAAAGGAGCCCTGAAAACAAACAAGACTTGTGCTGGAATTTTGTAACTTTTTTATCGATATTCGCCGTCGCTATATAACGAATCGATAGGAATAACAATAACAACTTTTTATCGATATTCGTCAGTTTATGATCAACTATTGTCGCTAAATAACAGAAGAATATTTAAATTTTGATTAACGACATTCGCTTTTAAGCCACTTTACGGCCATTTTAACTCAATTAAATTATCACCACGTTAGCGATGTGGAAACTGAGTTTGTGAATAACAAATTTGTTATGGCAAGCGTAAAATCGTGAGTTAAAATTTGAACAAGTTTCATCTTTAAAGGTAAAAGAAATCGCCTAATGCTGGCGAAACACATAGCGTTAACAATTGCAACGAGACTGAATGCCTCGCGGTAGTTTGGGCGCGCTCATAGTAGTATAGCGTCATCAAATATTGGACAGACAGACTACCTAGCTCACTATCTGGCGCAAGGGCGCTTAAATGGCAGACGAGACGATATATGTGTATACCGATGGTTCAAAAGTAATGGAAGGAGCAGGGTCTGCGGTATATTGCACAGATCCGGAAATAAAAAAATCCTGCAAGCTGCCACATCACTGTAGTGCTTTTCAGGCGGAAGTAGTAGCCGTGACTAAAGCAGTAGAAACACATTTTACATTTATACCCAATCAGCTTTTAAGGCTATAATCTCTCATAGCACAACATTTAAAAGTGTGTTAGGGGGTAAGCAATCCCTGGAAAGAATCTCATTAGAGGAAATACACATCTTTATCGGGCATATGGGAATAGATGGAAATAAAAAAGCGGATACGCTAGCTAAATATGGCGCATCGATCGAAGCTTGTTACGTAGACGTTTCCATCAGATTGGACGATATTAAAAGAAGGCGAGAGCTGCATAATGATCGACCTAGCGGGGAAGGCGTGGAACCAAGCGTAGGCTGCTAAGTGTCGAGATCATGTCGAGACCTTGTAACCTTATTGAAAAGAGGGAATTGTATGCTCTTGATGGGTGTTCTAACTTAACACTGCCTTCTGATGTCACGTGCTTTTTAATTAAACCCTTTCCGAGTTATCGATACCAGATGAAGGAAGTGCGGGTAGAGGAGGATCGAGCACGTCTTGTGCTAGAAGCAAGTAGCACAGGTCCTAGAAATCTTCTATCATTCGCCAAGAGGACAGAGTTATTTTATAACATAGGACCGGGTTTCTGATAGGATTTTTAGGTTTGTTCGTTGAGAAAACTTCTAGTAACCCTATAAACTCATTCAGTCTATGTGAGGTCCTCATGGACCAGCCAAATATAAATATGGTCTTTTGAAAATTTGCTTATGCCACGTATGTATTGATATGAATGGCTTCTAAAGCCAAATATGTCGGTTTTAATTTATTATTATTTCGAAAGTTTTAAGCGAATATTGCATGCCAAAATTGGCCACCTAAGCTCATTTATTGGATGGACTCTTTTAGTAAAACCTGCACGAAGTATAAACCAGTGGTCTTAAAACTTGAAACTGTGGTAGTGTTGGGAAGAGTGAAATCATCGTAGTGGCAGTAGTTTAGTCGTCGATTAACGAGTAACGAGGCAAGATCAAGGCACGCAGTTTTGCTCTTTCAACAAAATCGAAGCACGAAATGAAAGAAAAGCGTGAAAATTAACAGCTACTAAACCAGTTCCTAGGGATGGGACATATGTGAACACCTAGATTATCTATTGTGGATTTATTTAAGATTAGGGTAGGTGTAAACTTGGTCTTAGAACAAAAATTTAAGTTGTTAAAATAACAAATTTCCATCAACTTCAGAATAACAGTGGCTATTGATATGGAAAAGACATTTGTGGCACCATGGTCATAAGAACAAAGTAGTTAGCGCCATGAGCGTAAGCTCCTGTGTAAAATTACCTGATACAGACAGTTGTTCGCCGTTGAAATTACCAATGAAACTTTAACAGAAAAATCAGTTAGATTGATTGAGAATCTGTCAATTCAAGAACAATAAACCTGATTTGTTGATTTTACTTGCATCATTTTTTTCGGTGAATGATTTGTGCCAAGACAATACTAAAGCCACACTATAATTTTGATGTGCATTTTAGGACGAAAATAAAAACACTTAAAGCTTATATCGCAGAATATATAACGAATAAATAAGATAAATAATTAAGTAAATTAAAATATAAATACTTATATTCTATAACGTACGTAAATCTCATAATTAAAAACTGAGATCTCAATTAAATATTTTTATAATAAATATATAGAATTATAAAAAAAGGCTGTTTGAAGAAGAAATTAACCTGATCTTTGCCAAGATAAGCGACGGCCGAGACAGATTCGCCGGCTGCCACATCAGCACCGGTATGGGTCGAATAATCACCTTCAAGGGAACTCTGCGAAGAGGCGGAAGCTGTACCAGTGCTCGATTCACGTTTTAACTACGATTTTGGGTTATATTGGAAGCAAATAAATTTTGTTTTTGTTTTTGTTGTATGTTGTTTATGTGTTATGTGCAATGTTTTTTTGTTAGTCATATTTTAAATTTTTAGTAATGTTAATATGTTTATGAAATTCATGAAAATTCATTGTTAAAATTGAACAATTTTGCCAGTTTTATTTGTTAATTTTTACAACAATAAAAGGGAGAGGCATTTGCGCAAAATTTTTTTTTTTTTGTTTAATTATATAAGATTTATATTTTTGCAGCACATTTTTATTTGAGTTAGTATTTGGTATTTTTGATGAAAGTTTACATAGATACGTAAGAGAATTGATGTTTTCAGTTGTTAAGTGTCGTAGAAGTGCGATATTTTTTAGTAATTCGTTACACAGTGTAATATTTTATAACATCAAAATGTACGTTGTGATTGATTTTCGGTCATGTTTTATTGTTGTTCGTGAATCGATTAGTTTTTGTGAGTTATTAATTACAGAAAGTAAAAAAAAAAAACGAAGAAAAAGGAAGGAAAATAATAATGTTCAGTTAAATTGGAGAAAAACAAAGTAAACAACTTGTTTTTAGAAAAAAAATTTCACAGGAAATCGCTCTCCTAATGAGAGAATTGTAAGAGCAGATCGCAAAATTTACCTTCTCTTTTTTATCCTTCTTAAATGGACTGCGACTACGCGGTGAGTCAAAATCAGGAATGTGCTCTGGTGGATGTCCCATGGTGTGACGTTTCTGAGCATCTTTCTCCTTTTCGGCCATCGCGAGAGCTAAAAAATTTAGTATTATTAATTTACTGCTAAAGTTTCTGTTAAAGTTATGCCTAAAGTGAGCCCAAGTAAGGCTACAGTAAGCTTCGATAAAATGCGGATATCAAATCTTACTAAAAACGATAAATAAGTCATAACCTTAGAAGCTAAGAGTCGCCTGAAATGGTGCTTGAATTGAGTACTAGGTGCCCTTTCCACATAAGATAAGTACTGCGGAAACTTAGTCTCTAACTCCGGGGGTGCCCGGGTATCACGGACATGACTGTAACGAAGAGGCAGACTACCTAGTCATGCAGGGTGACATAGCAGCACTCTTGTTTTCTCACAAGGGCACACTCTAGGCTGCCCATAAGTAAGTGGGATACAAAGCAGTTCGGTTTGCACTGGATTGAACGCCCAGGGCAAATACAAGCTAAATTACTCCCAGCAATGAAATTATCAGCCATTTCATATCAGCCTCCTTAATTTAATCAGAGAGGAACTTTCACACTACTTAAACAGAACACTTTAGTATATGAAATCACCTAAGCAAATGAATTTATTCGATACACAAATCTGTCGCTTTTGGGAGCTGGAGGATGAAACGTTGATTCACATTCTCAGCGAATGCATTGCTCTGGCAAGGCAGAGACTCTCCCATCTAGGTGGCGTAACTCTTAATCCCCTCGTAATATGGAATCAAAAGGTAGATGAAGTACTTAATTATAAAAAAAGAACACAAAAGGGTTCTCATATAAATCTAACAAAAGGCGCCGGACATCTATGCCAGGAATCGCCCGGTGAACCCCGTGCTTAACTTCAAATACCCTAAACACTAGCTGAACTTCGATCTGGATACTGGAACAGGTTAAACTCTTACCTCTCCAGATTAAGCCCCGACATACATAATTTATGTCCTGCATGTTACGTGTCCCCACATGACACCAAACATCTTTTCAGTTACAATGTGAAAACAACGCCTCTAGCACACTTTTCTCTTTCACACCCCTGTTGAAACTTCAAGTTTCTTTGGACTCCCGTGAGAGGATGTTGATGGCAATTTGTGAGTGGTCGCTCCTGTTGGATGGGGCAAAGCACTGCTATAAAAGCAACAATAGCTATTTCAATGCTTTAAAAGCCTTCACATATAGTAATAGGCTGAAGTGTCATGCACGATGGATATAAATAATGGTCGCAGTGCATCGAGGCCTAACAGCAATAGTAATATTTTCTAATCCAGGGCGCTAGTTACCCTTCCAAGGCCAGAGTTCTCACTTTAAGACTTGATATCTACAATATCCACAATATCCACAAGAACCCCACAAAGCCCCTATAGATTTTGTAGAGGAATAAATGGGCTTTATTTCGAGCAACGCTAAACAAATCGAACAGAAACTTGTTGCTCCGAATATTTATCGAAAAGGGCCAAATTTCGAGAACCCTTTTCATAGCAACCAGTTCACAGTTAATGCTTCCTACATTAACAACATTTCAACCAACTTTCGTTGACATTGGTGATACGAAGTATTTCGAGTGTGAACACTTGTACTCGTAACTCAAGTAAATTTTATCGAAATAAATAAATTTACCCAGTATTCGTAAGTAACGAGCAAAGCTAACAGTTATCTGAATAAAAATTTATTCGAATAATGCCCAACTCTGGCAGCAGTATGTAAACCTCTGCAAACAAGTATCTCATTTGACATCATGGAGCTTCGCGGTTAATAAAAGCACACCTAGGAATCAGGAGAACGGTCCGGCCAATTCAACGTGACCACGTGGAAATCACTATCAACGAGTTTAAGGCCTTTACTATAGGTCGTAGCACAAAGATCATGAGACGACGAATAAGCAAACTAGCATGAGAAGGTCCTTTCTCAAATGGAATTAAGTCAACTGACTACCATATTGGCGTGGCCTAAAATTGAAATATTTACATACATACACACTAGACTGGACTGGATACCACATAAAAAGTTGAAAAGGACGCTGTAAGCTTATCTTGTGGGGGTAGAAAACTTAATTTCCAAGCAAAACAAGTTGGAAAACAAAAATTTTAAATAACTTCTAGTTTTAATGAACTTTGGCGAGCCTAAGATATCTACACCATTTTTATACTCAGCGTGCTTTGCACTTTTGCTAACTTTAGAAATATAACGGTTGGCAGTACAGTTATAAAGGAATCAAGACATATATAGACTTCCATATATAAAAATCATCAGTCCAAATCCGTCCGTCAGTCTGTCTGTCCATCCGTTAACACGATAACTTGCGCAAATATTGAGATATCATCACCAAATTCGGTTTACCGGCTTATCTATCCATAATAGATTGGTATTGAAAATGAGCGAAATCGGATGATAACCACGCCCACTTTTTATATATATAACATTTCGGAAAATACATAAAACCTGATTATTTAGTAAATAATACACCTAAAATGTTGAAATTTGACGTGTGGACTGATATTGAGACTCTTGAGAAAAATTTGAAAAAAAATTTTAAAATGGGCGTGGCACCGCCCACTTGTGGCAAAATCAATTTTACAAATAATATTAATCATAAATCAAAAGCAACCAAACCTCTTATAACAAAAATCAGAAGAGAGCTTGCCTTTACTATTGGGAATGCTTCGAAGAAAAATTAACGAAATCGATTAAGGACCAGGCCCACTTTTATATAAAATTTTTAAAGTGGTCGTGGACTAACAAAAAAGCTATATCTTTGCAAAAAGTGCTTTATATAAATTGTATTTCTTTACCCAAGTGGAATTATAACAAGAAATAGGAAAGAACTAAAATGTTTACAAATGGGCGTGGCACCACCCCTTTTATGACTAAGCAATTTTGTTTCGGGAGCCATAATTCCAAGAAAAATTTCTGGATCGTGATAAGATTGGGTACACATATTTTCCTTATAGCAGGAAATATTTCTAGTAAAAATGGACGGGATCGGTTAAAAAACACGCCTTTTTTTATATAAAAGAAGTTTAAGGGGGTCGTAGTCTAGAATAATAAGCTATATCTTATCGAAAAATAGTATTGTATCAATGATATTTCACTTACCAAGTTTTATTGTAAGAGGAAATTGAGAGACATTTTTTTAAATTAACTATACAATTGAAGCTCACGCTGAGTATATAATGTTCGGTTACAGCCGTATTTAGACACCCCTACTTGTTGTATTTGTTTTCCGAAAAAATATTTTTTTTTTACAAAAAAAAATATTTTTGGTATTAATAAAAATTCAGAAAAAGCTAATTTTCGGCTCACCCTATTGCTGCGTAGCTACGCCTGACAAATGAGTTCAATGTACAGCCTCTTACTTCGCTTTGAGTTTATGTAATTCCGGATTTACATATTTGCCGCGTTGCTTCGTTTTGACGCTTTGACAGAGCATAAGTAAGGAATATATTTTTACGCTTTAGATTTCGAAAACTTTATGTAGCAAGAGATACGTGCGGCCATACATTGAACTCAGCTGTCAGGCGAAGCGTTATTATTATATCAGCCTATGTTGCTATCAAATCATCAAAGCGAAGCAAGGGGGGATAGGTCCATGTAAACCCGGCCTGTGTGTTCAATAAGAGCATGCAAAATACAATAACCACATTACAACTTTCCACAGATTTTCACAAATATCTTTTGACAGAAGTAAAATTTTTGATTTCAGCCTTCGGGTTATTGATACAAAGGCCAAACGCGTCTTTTAAAAGATGTTCCGGTATTTTTGGACATGTTTAGCAGTCACTCCTGTTGTAAATTATTTACTGCAAAAAAGTACCGATATAAATGAGAATCGATACTTTCGGTCCGATACTTTGTATGTATCGATAATTCTTTTCGATGCTGCTTGCAAGTACAGGTATCGATACTTTCATGGTATCGTTCCATCTCTATATGGAAGTTAAGTACTTCAGAGCTCAAAAGGGTATTAAAAAATTTAGAACTTCTCAAGGCCAAAACAATGTTAATTACAAAAAAACTTTCAGCTCTAAAATATAAAATTTTTCGGATATTTTCTCAACATACGCCTTAAGTTTGGTGGCGATGTTATATATGTTTTTTTAACCTAAAATTTGAGGGCCGTCTTTTTATAACTTCTTATACGATCTAGTTCATTAAAACTAGGTATCTACTACCAAAGTCTTTATACGAGGAAAATAGTACAAAAGAGCTCAGATTAAAGGTAATGAGATCCGCAAATGGCGTGTTAAGAAATTTCGGCACGAAGTTTTTTCTAAAGCTGATTGGGTTTTTGAAATTTCGCCAGAAAATACCTAAATAAGGCTAAAATATTAGATGTTTGGCATAATTGAAAGTTTGATATCCAACAGTTATCCTGGTGTTTATATATAATGCCAATAAGGTTTTTTGATGGGATGTTATGTCCCAATAAGACCAATTGTAGTGTTCAAGGCCCATGTTTTTGTGCTATGTTTCTTTCAAAGTACTAGTGACAAACCTACAACAGTATACGACTTATGATTTTACAACGAATACAACACTAGATAGTTTCCTAAACATAAAAAATTTAAATACAAGGCCACGTAAGCAAATTTTTACATATAACTTCATATTGGGTTAAAAGGTCCCATTAAGAGGGGAATAATATCAGATTGTGACTATATAGCTCATTGACAATAAAAACAAATTCCAAATTCTACCTTAACAGCATAACTTAACAACCTGCTTTTCAAGTATAGACAGCTTTGACGATTGACACTTTTTCTGGGATGTGTTGTCCCAGTAGTTAGGAGAGAAAGGAGAAACATGTTTAGGTGTGATAAAAGTTTCAACGGGGTATTGCTGCTGGCCTTTTTTAAGGCTTATGCTAGTGAAATTGGTGGCGGCCACCGTGGTGTGATGGTAGCGTGCTCCGCCTGCCACACCACATGCCCTGGGTTCGCACCCCGGGCAAAGCAACATCAAAATTTTAGAAATAAGGTTTTTCAATTAGAAGACAATTTTTCTAAGCGGTGTCGCCCCTCGGTAGTATTTAGCAAGCGCCCCGGGTGTATTTCTGCCACGAAAATATCTCAGTGAAAACTCATCTGCCTTACAGATGCCGTTCGAGTCGGCATAAAACATGTAGGTCCCGTCCGGCCAATTTGTAGGGAAAATCAAGAGGAGCACGACGCAAATTGGAAGAGAAGCCCGGCCTTAGATCTCTTCGGAGGTTATCGCGCCTTACATTTATTTTATGTTAGAGAACTTTAAAATCAAAAATTTTAGAAGCATAAAATAGTCCAAAGTTTTAAATTATGATTTTAAATAAAATGAGGGATTACTTAAATAATCAAAAAGTTACCAAAAGATCTATTAGGAGCGTATAGCTAGTACACTCAAACATAAGAAATATATTCACTAGGAATCTTACCATCCATGCTTCTTGATGTCAAACGTCTCCCTGACAAACTGCGATCGAACTTTGGTGCTGTACGATCGATAGGATTCCGCTTGCTTTCATATAAAGTACGCCCAGAATATCTATATTTCGAGCCGAAACGTGGGAACAAAGATGACTTATTTGGTGGCTCTGGAGTCATTAAGCGGAAGAATGTATGATGTTCTACACACGACTTCCACAATTTCTTAGCAGCTTGATGGCTTGCCAATTTAAAACCAATAGTCGATTCATACTGCTCAAATTCACCCGGTCGAATTTTGATGTAAAAGTGATGACGTTTATAAGAAATCTTAAGAATCTTCGGCCATGCAAAACGATTGATACGTAATCTAAGAGAAACAAAAATTTAATTCAAACATAAATCAATGTATTTTTCAACATATGTACATATGTATATATATGATAAACTCACTTGTCACGGTAAACTAGCAATCCCGATGAGCAAACACCCAGCATAATATCAATACCCTCCGAATCTTTTGCTGGATGCAAATCAACGCCATACATCGCCAGCTTCTTAGCATTTTCTAAGTAATGCAATTCAGCCTCAGCTGGTGCTTGACCCCTAGAAATAGTACACAGTGTTTTTTGTTTGCTTGTCAACTATCAAAATAAATAGCAGAGTAATACGAACTTGTGTGTCTTGTGCAAATCCATCACTTTATCTTGCAACTCCGGTGTTTGATTTGGTGCTATTTTAAAGTCCTTCAAATAACGGCGATCGGGCATCTCTTTCGGATCATAGTCACCCATCTCCGATTGTACCAGGTACGAGCCGAGTAGCGCATGTGTCACAAAAGTACACGGCAAACGGCCTTCAAGTATGTCATTACGCACTTGCAGACAGAGCTGATAACGCGTAATGTCCTCCTGCAATTGTGATGGTTCTGGTGGATAAAATTTTACAGCAAATTGTAGCACCCACGGATCGCTTCGGAAAAACTTTGAAACTGGCTTATCCAAGTCCAACCAGGTACGTGGATCTGTAGGCGTTTCATAAGTGAGGCCAAAGTAGTCTTTTTCCACGATATTAAGACCAGCGCAAATGGTGTTGAGCAGATCGCGGCCTTTTGCTTTACGCTGAAATCAAATGTTTAGTTATAAATGAAAGTTATTCTCACCATTAAGTTATTTGTAAACTCACATCGATGGTGACATCAAGCAGAGATCCGTCGAGCAGAGTGATACGCGCCAAACCAGCTTTTCCGCTCGTATTCGCTTTTTTATACTTTGTAGGCGTGTCCGCCTCAGTTCCAGCGGTGGCAGTTTTAGTTTCCGCTGGCATTTTTAGTTATGAATCAGTTTCTCCGATTTTAAACTATTTTTTGATGGTATATCGAATTGACCTGTGCAAGAAAAGAATACAAAAATTATTTATGGAAATAAACATTAATCTTTCGAAAAGTAAAAGTAATCCTGTACTACATGAAAAGAAAAATGTACAATTAACTTCAAACATCCACTGTACTTACAATTAAATTAAGGTTGATTAAAGTTAATCTGAACAAATATTTACGCTCTTAAATGACAATTACTGAGTGCTAAAAGCAATTCACATGCTAGAAGTTCTGAAGTCCGTTCAATAAGTTGAGGGAAAAATAAATGCCACACCAAAAGGGGTCCCTCAACATTTGCTAAGCATACATTGTTTTGGTCACATTTACCTCCAGTCACACAAATTTCTACAATTTTATGGGTATCGGTAAAGAAAACAAATTGGTTTACTTCCCACTAGAGCCTAGTGCTATGTGAACTATTGCAAGCGGGAAGTTCAAAGACAGTCCATGCAATATTATTTAAAGATCAAGCAATCTGGCAAAATAATTCTGCGATGTAACCAGTCCAACAAGATTATATATATAGTATGCTATAGTTAATCGGATAGACAGTTTCGAATATAGGAAACACTTTTGTAGACTCTACTATTTCAGAATAGGTTCCATTTTTCTCACAGAAACTTAGTGTAGAGTCAGCAATTTCGATTCCGGGACAGCTTTTCGAAAAGTTTTACGCGCCTCTAAATGCAAAAAACGGGAACCTACGATGGCAATCGCTCTGTGAAGGGGACAGTTAGAGACTTCGTCCGAAATAAAGTACGAGTTGCATTTTACACAAATCTCTTATGGAGGAAAGAAGTTGACAACACCATATCCAAAGCTTTCCAAGGCGTAAGGGCATGGCGACGACTCGCAGGCAAGTCTTGGAATTGAAGCCTATTAATGGTACCAGCCGGACCATCTCGGGAACGATTTATTATGACCACATTGAACCTTTTGGGCCATCCCACACCGAAGAAGTTGGAGTCGCCAGGACCTCGCCCGCTAAATATGTGTATTATACATACATATTTGTAACTGGATTCCTCTCGGGTAGGTCGGATTGACCATTGGGTTTAGGAAGCTCTAAAGTTGGGAGTTTCCACTAGTACCAAGCATGTGCATGGTATACTGTTGGCTCAAAGACGCTGCACTGAAGGAAGACACAACCAATATGTTTGCGTATGTAACTGGAACGATTTACGAACATCTTTCAGGTAAACCTAGGTCACAGATACTTCAATGGGAACATCGCTGTACTGAAAGACAATCAACGCGAACTTACTTTAAATGCTATATTTTATTATAAGATGTGATCCACACTGGTCCTTAATAGCTTATTCACACCGTCCCTTTAGCTTGGGTTCTTGACGATAAAGGGGTGAGGAAGACAAGCAGATTAATATATGAGTCAGATAGGCGACGGCTTATGCCTATTGGATCCAGCACTATAAAAAAGGCGGGCTTGCTTTTAAAACAGGCTGATATCCATTAACAAGTTTAAACTTTCTTTTTTAGCAGCGACT
The DNA here is from genome assembly GCF_040869045.1 of Eurosta solidaginis. Taxonomy (NCBI): domain Eukaryota; kingdom Metazoa; phylum Arthropoda; class Insecta; order Diptera; family Tephritidae; genus Eurosta; species Eurosta solidaginis. The sequence continues at coordinate 86,139,501 of NC_090321.1, read as the reverse complement.
AGCTTCCGGCAGTGATGAGTAAATCCACACAACCATATTTGAGGAGAAAATATTATTTACTTTTTGCGATTTCCCGCTGAACACTTGGACCGATATGCCAAAATTAGTTCTACTACATCATACATATGTGTGTATTCATTATTGTAGGGTTTATTTAGAATGCAAGTAATATAATGAATCCAAACACTGGGAGCTCTCGCGATTGTAGTACGCATGGAAAATGGCAAATATTATTCCACTACTAAAACCTGGGAAACCAGTTAAGGAAGGTGAGTCATATCGCCCAATATCACTACTTTCGCCAGTAGCAGAGGCATTGGAAACCGTCCTGCTCCTTCATTTGAGTGCGAATATTCGCTTAGCGACCAATCAGCATGGCTTCTGCAAAATGCATACACGGTTGAAAATTTTGGTTTACATCCTAAAAGTTTTCGGCCTACATATACGACAAAACTTTTTTTGGTTTCACATGCAGACCTCGCAAATTTTAAAACGAAACGTGCTCATATGACTGGTTTTGAAATAAAACATTTTGGTTTAAATTTTAGTCTAGAAAAATTCCATTTTTCAAACTCCTTGACCAAAATTTAACCCCAAATATATTAAAAAATATCTTAGAAATTTCTTAAAACTATTTAGTAGTTTTAAAAGTAGTATAAACAAGTAAGGAAGGCTAAGTTCGGGTGTAACCGAACATTACATACTCAGTTGGGAGCTGTGGAGACAAAGTAAGGGAAATCACCATGTTGTAAAAGGAACCTAGGGTAACCCTGGAATGTGTTTGTATGACATGTGTATCAAATGGAAGGTATTAAAGAGTATTTTAAGAGGAAGTGGGCCAAAGATCTATAGATAGACGCCATTTAGGGATATCGCCATAAAGGTGGACCACGCCTGACTCGAGAATTTGTTTGTACGATATGGGTATCAAATGAAATGTGTTAATGATAATTTTAAAAGGGAGTGGGCCTAAGTTCTATAGGTGGACGTCTTTTCGAGATATCGCCATAAAGGTTGTCCAGAGGTGACTCTAGAATTTATTTTTTACGATATGGGTATCAAATAAAAGGTATCAATGAGTATTTTAAAAGAGCGTGGGCCTAAGTTCTATGGGTGGACGCCTTTTCGGGATATCGCCATAAACGTGGACCAGGGGTGACTCTAGATTGCGTTTGTACAATATGGGTATCAAATGAAAGGTGCTAATGAGTATTTTAAAAGGGTGTGGGTCTTAGTTCTATAGGTGGACGCCTTTTCGAGATATCGCCATAAAGGTGGACCAGGGGTGACTCTAGAATTTGTTTGTACGATATGGGTATCAAACGAAAGGTGTTAATGAGTATTTTAAAAGGGCGTGGGTCTTAGTTCTATAGGTGGACGCCTTTTCGAAATATCTCCATAAAGGTAGACCAGGGGTGACTCCAGAATTTGTTTGTACAATATGGGTATCAAATGAAAGGTGTTAATGAGTATTTTAAAAGGGAGTGGGCTTTAGTTCTATAGGTGGCCGCCTTTTCGAGATATCGCCATAAAGGTGGACCAGGGGTGACTCTAGAATTTGTTTGTACGATATGGGTATCAAATGAAAGGTGTTAATGAGTATTTTAAAAGGGTGTGGGCCTTAGTTCTATAAGTGGACGCCTTTTCGAGATATCGACATGAAGGTGGACCAGGGGTGACTCTAGAATTTGTTTGTACGATATTGGTATCAAATGAAAGGTGTTAATGAGTATTTTAAAAAGGAGTGGGCCTTAGTTCTATATGTCGACGCCTTTTCGAGTTATCGCCATAAACGTGGACCAGGGGTGACTCTAGAATGTGTTTGTACGATATGGGTATCAAATTAAAGGTATTAATGAGGATTTTAAAAGGGAGTGGCCCTTAGTTGTATATGTGAAGGCGTTTTCGAGATATCTACCAAAATGTGGACCAGGGTGATCCAGAACATCATCTGTCGAGTACCGCTAATTTATTTATATATGTAATACCACGTACAGTATTCCTTCCAAGATTTCAAGGGCTTTTGATTTCGCCCTGCAAAACTTTTTCATTTTCTTCTACTTAATATGGTAGGTGTCACACCCATTTTACCAAGTTTTTTTCTAAAGTTATATTTTGCGTCAATAGACCATTACAATTACCATGTTTCATTCCTTTTTTCGTATTTGGTATATAATTATGGCATTTTTTTTCAGTTTTCGTAATTTTCGATATCGAAAAAGCGGGCGTGGTCATAGTTGGATTTCAGCCATTTTTTACACCAATACAAAGTGAGTTCAGATAAGTACGTGAACTGAGTTTAGTAAAGATATATCGATTTTTGCTCAAGTTATCGTGTTAACGGCCGAGCGGAAGGACAGACGGTCGACTGTGTATAAAAACTGGGCGTGGCTTCAACCGATTTCGCCCTTTTTCACAGAAAACAGTTACCGTCCTAGGGGCTAAGCCTCTACCAAATTTCACAAGGATTGGTTAATTTTTGTTCGACTTATGGCATTAAAAGGATCCTAGACAAATTAAATGAAAAAAGGCGGAGCCACGCCCATTTTGAAATTTTCTTTTATTTTTGTATTTTGTTGCACCATATCATTACTGGAGTTGAATGTTGGCATAATTTACTTATATGCTGTAAAGATATTAACGTTTCTTTTAAAATTTGAATTTAAAAAAAAAATTTTTTAAAAAGTGGGCGTGGTCGTTCTTCGCTTTTGCTAATTTTTATTAAGCAGACATAAAGTAATAAGAGTAACGTTCCTGCCAAATTTCATCATGATATCTTCAACGACTTCCAAATTACAGCTTGCAAAACTTCTAAATTACCTTCATTTAAAAGTGGGCGGTGCCACGCCCATTGTCCAAAATTTTACTAGTTTTCTATTCTGCGTCATAAGCTCAACTCACCTACCAAGTTTTATCGCTTAATGCGTATTTGGTAATGAATTATCGCACTTTTCCGATTTTTCGAAATTTTCGATATCGAAAAAGTGGGCGTGGTTATTGTCCGATATCGTTCATTTTAAATAGCGATCTGAGATGAGTGCCCAGGAACCCACGTACCAAATTTCATCAAGATACCTCAAAATTTACTCAAGTTATCGTGTTAACGGACAGACGGACGGACGGACGGACATGGCACAATCGAATTTTTTTTCGATTCTGATGATTTTGATATATGGAAGTCTATATCTATCTCGATTCCTTTATACCTGTACAACCAACCGTTATGCAATCAAAGTTAATATACTCTGTGAGCTCTGCTCAACTGAGTATAAAAATCAGCAGTAAACTTTGCTAAGATTAAAAAATAAACTATAATGTTTGACCATGTAGCACTACCACCGCGCTAAACACAATAAACACCCATATAAATTACGGACTAAATCCCCAAACACCCCATCACAGGACGGTGCTCCTGGCACTTGACCAGTCAAAAGCGGTACACTACTCTAAGACATAGAAGGTTCATACCATCCCATGAATGGTCGGCAAGCATCGGTTTAATTGTTTAATTTCTACATATCAAAGCTGTCTTGCCCACCAGAAGGAATTAAGTCGTTCTGCCTGACAACATTAATTAATATCTGAAATCTCTATGTAAATGTACATATGTCTATGAACAATATCCATTTTTATAAGCTTTTATTTACTTTCACTTGGCTGTTGTCTGTAATAAAATCTTGCAAGTTAAATTTTATACACTTCCCGGTGTCCGATTGAGCTGAAATTTTGCACACATGTGTAACTCCGATGACAATGCAATATTACTTTGCGATAATTCGATAAATTAATCGATAACAGAGTTATCGGTAAAGATTTGTATTCACAAGGGAATAAAAGCCTAAGTCCTCAAGAACGCAGGTAACTTCGCTTTGTTTGTGTATACAACAAACGTAAAAGTTAGGCTGTTATCGCTAAATGTCGCATACTTTTCTGCGCACTTGATTTTGTTTTACAGATTTTAAGCGATGGAACAGAGCAGAGATCTGCAATGAGTAGTTGTAAACTGAACGCGACATAGGCAAAGTCACAATAAAATATGATTTTAAGTTAGTTAACACTCGAATAGAAGAACTTGACTGTTCAAAGTTGACTTCGAAGAAACCTTGTAATGTTGATGCATTAAAAGAAATGGATAGGATGAGAAACGTTACAAATAACTAAGTAAAGATTACATAACTAATTTAAACAATATTTTACCCTACTAAAAATTTAAAAAATTCATATTTAAATTAAATTTAAGAAAAAAGGGTTTCTAAGAACAAGCTTGTATTACTTGTTAATAAAACGAATTAAAAAGTAAAAAATAAAATTAGAGAAAAAAAAACTTTTTTAAAAATAAGATTTTACTATTGGTTAATAAAATTAACTAAACAGTAAAAACTAAATTGACTGTAAAGAAATATAACACTTTATAAGTTCATTGTAACCTTTAACAATAATTAGGCTTCTTCGTCTGTGACAATTAGAGAACAAAGTTTTAATATTTAAAATATATAATTATGTACAGTATGGAATTTTTTTGTCGCAGTCGAAAAGCCTAATTATCGTTAAAGGTTACAATGAACTTACAAAGTGCTATATTTCTTTACAGTCAATTTAGTTTTTAATTTTTAGTTAATTTTATTAACCAATAATAAAAGCTTATTTTTAAGTTTTTTTTTCTTTAATTTTATTTCATCGCCAAATACGTACACTGGAACAGGCAGATCGAGGCAGATCTCGAATTTGTATGTGTGTACTATACATATGTGTAATTTTCATGTTTGTATAGAAAGTGGGCGTTACAATCGATTATATAATTCTGAAAAGGAACGAAACATCTTTAGCCATTGTTGAAGTCGATGCAAACATTTTCAAAAGATTCGAGCGGCCTTAGTAGGCGTTGCCACACGCGTTATTCCAAAATAGTTAAATACTGGTTTTGAATCAACTTTACGAAGTTGTATACAATATTAACAATTTAGCTTTACAAATTACGGAAATATTCCGTTAAGTACTGATATATGTATCCCTAAATTATTTTTGGAAGAAGTATTAGTCGTGGTCAGAAGAATTATATATTATGTTGATTCTCACTACAATTCATTTCTTTACATTAAATTTACTGCAAAAAAAATCTGATGATATCCCCTCGGACAAATAGGCTAGACAGATGAATATATCAGCAATGCCAACTCAAACTTTTTTTCGGTTGACTTAAATCGGATATCAAAAAATTACTCTAAAAGACAAAGTTTTTTTACTACCTGAAGAAAGTAGAGATAATAATACCGACTTAAAGCAAACATCCACATAGGATGATAATGGAGATGAAATTAAACCGAAATTGAGATGTAATCTCTGTTTTGATGAAATAAAGTGGTTATTGAATCGCCCTAATAGCATCTTTTCGGACCTATAGATACATTACATAGAATCACACTTGTCTGCTTCCCACTTGTGAATGACAAAAACTCATCAACCAACTGGCAATGTAGGTTCTACTTAGTAAATACAAACATATATGTATATAGTACATACAAACATTTATAGATTGATACCCTGACGTTGCAGTTAAGACAAAGTTTTTTTACTACCTGAAGAAAGTAGAGATAATAATACCGACTTAAAGCAAACATCCACATAGGATGATAATGGAGATGAAATTAAACCGAAATTGAGATGTAATCTCTGTTTTGATGAAATAAAGTGGTTATTGAATCGCCCTAATAGCATCTTTTCGGACCTATAGATACATTACATAGAATCACACTTGTCTGCTTCCCACTTGTGAATGACAAAAACTCATCAACCAACTGGCAATGTAGGTTCTACTTAGTAAATACAAACATATATGTATATAGTACATACAAACATTTATAGATTGATACCCTGACGTTGCAGTTAGTTGATAACGTATTAAACGTCAAATATGGCAGTGAAAGTGATTAGGGGGAGGAAAAGAGAAGATTTTTGTTAAAAGATTGTAATTGATGAAAGCTGTTTGTTATTGCTATCATCATTGTGACGTCATTGACAATATTGGTAAGAAAGACGATTACTCAAAAGTTTTAATTGGTTACTGCAATAAAGTAACACAACAGACAGCTATCTCCTTTTATCAGGCATTCGTGATGGCATACGATGACTGTGTACTAGAGGTTTACGCCGATCACTTTGTCGGCGGCGTAGGCACTATAATATACCGGCGCGCCGTCGTACGCCGGCATTGTTACTTTAAAACGCTTAATTTTTCTATTTAAAAAAGGTTTTGTTTGTATGTATTTAAGGAAATCTACGTTTTACCCATTTCGGAAAGATCCGGGATTTTTGCTTCAAAGTCTCGTGGATCGTTCGAAAAATTTCAGGAGTAGCTCCTTGCGGAGAGACCTTTCTTCGTTCATTTACTCCAGGGAGCCTTCGAGCCTAACCCCGGTCTAAGGGACTGGTACTGCTGCGTCTGCCGAAAAAATTCAAGTACCTAAAATGGTAACACCTTTTTCTTTATGTCTCATGCAAAGCGTAGTTTCACCGAAGGAGATGTTCTGGGCTAAGTCCTAATGCTCGTTGTCGACACGATTTCTTTACATCATTTGTGTCTCCTTGCTGGTCACGCACAAAGGCGACTTACGGTTGTTATTAATGGCCTTTCAATACTCATGACTCTCGTGGCACAGTTTTAACGATTAGCACCAACGCTGGCCTATTGATGAACGCTCCAAACTATTTTTTTCGGTTGTTTTAAGAACTATAAATCCCGATGTGTGAACAGTAGCAATCCTGTCTACGACCAGTCGCTACCACATCTCCTGGTCCTCACACCACATGCCATTACAGAAGCTATAGTACTACGACTTCGAACGCCAACGTCACTTTCCTAGAAGCTCTAGGTGTAGATCCGAAGACTTTCTGACGAATTTTTTGTTTCGCGCTATGCTGACGAGCACTACCACAGAAACACCTTGAAACGGCCAAGGATGCCGCCATCGAAATCATAAGCAGTCCAAGTGGATATCATTGCGTAACTCATGGGGGAAAATGTTATAATCCTACACAATTTAAATTTTACAAGGACCCAGGATACATTTTTTTAAATACAGACCAAAATTTGCAGATGTTTGCATTCGAAACATTGATTTCAATAGCATTCGTTAAACCAAAACGTAATTTTAGAAAGAAAGTAGACCGATTTTAAGTTGAAAGATGTTAAGGTTATATGCCTAGTCCAAACTGTTAGTTTTCCGGCCTTTTGATACAAGAATTCATTATGAATTACCGCGTAGCTTCAGTTTTTAGACCGTTCGACTATCTCCTACGTTAGGGTAGTAGAACACCACTTTTGCTTCACCACTTTGAGTGTTCTTGCGAAGGACAAAGCCTCACCTGGTAAATATATTGTGACGAATGTTGACATCACTAGGCTGTTAGTAAATAATCGCAACAACAAAACACAGCAAGCAGTGACACTTATGTAGAAGGCAACGAGGAGATATCTCACACACACAGACATAGTCATCAGTCGAAGTAGTTACTCACACATACACACGCAAATGGCTATCAGAAAAGCATCAACTACAAATATACATGTATATAGCTGGTAACCAAGCATGAGATACAAATGTTCTCGAACTGTTCGCGAAATTACTAGACCTTAGGAGAAATGGGCGAACGAGAAAACCGAGAGTATAAAAGTAGCGCAAGCTGAGGAATCAGTAATCAGTTTGATTTAAACACGCTATTAGTTGCGAAGTGAGGTATAATTATACTACTCCCAAAATAGGCTAATAAAGACCATTTTGCAATACAGAATATTGGAGTTATTTATTCGACAGTTTCGCGATTCGAAGAAGGTTTGAAATAAGCGGAATTTCCCAAAATTCTTTACAATATGTACCTACGTATTCGCATATGTAACAGGAGCCATAACGTGTAGGTGATATTTAAATTTGGTTGATAGGTTAGAATCAATGTGATTCACGCCAAGTGACTAGTTTTGGATAGGGCAGCCAACTTTAGGAAATGTCAAACCGGGAGACTTGGGTGTTGAATGATGAAGTGTTAAAATCAAAATTAACATTTCGGACGGTATTTTAGAGTTTCGTAAATAAAATACAGATTTTTAAATATAAGGCCAAGTTATTTTTCAAACCCTTCTCATACGTACATATGTATATCTTCAACTTAAGTTTGAGGTGGGAATAATTTCAAAGAAGCGTTTAAGCCCCTGTAGCCTACTAAAGGATTTTGCATCACTGATTTCGCTTATTATTTTAGCCAATCGGAATATAGAATTGTTTGTGAAAATCTGTAGTTTTTTCGGGTAACTTGCTTTTTTAACAACTTAAGGACAATTTGAAAAAATGTTCGACTTGGGTCATTTTATTTGAATTCATTGTTCTCTAGCATTTATATTTTTATATAGATTTTCTTTTAGTATTTTGTTTTAATAACTTGGTGAATTGGGTTATGCAAAATCGGTGATAAGCCGGCATGGAAAGCGCCTGTTTTTTAAATAACTTTTAAACGATTAAAAAGAGTTAAGATTCTTATAACTGGCAGTGATGAGCATCCGCTGATACCCATTTCGACTATATCGGACCAATTTTCGACATGAACAATAAATGGCCTAGACAGTCTTAAATTAGTAGAAAATATAGTACCGCGCCGGACGCCGCCGCGCCGATTATTTTGACATTCGGCGGCGGCGTGCGAAAAACGACGAAAATCGGCGGCGGCTGCGTTTATCTCTACTGTGTACTATCATAACAAAACAGAGCACATAATAATCTTAAAAACAATACAAAATATTTGACAAAGTACTTTGATATATGACCGAAGCACGTTCGTATGATACCCAGATTTATTTCTTAGCACATTAAAAAAAACTAGTATCGCCTGTGGTCGAAATTCGACCAACTCTTATTTTTTTCAACTCAGTCTATGCATCCAGTGTTGGGGGTAGTGAAATAATGCGTTAATAGTTAAGCAGTGAGCGGAAATATAGCAAACTGGTCTAACTTACTTAAATTTTTCATTACGACATTGTAATTTTTATTGTATTTTCTTAAATTTTCTACAAAATTTTCAAATGTAATTATAACCTTTTGGTATGGAGCTCCTTAAACAAAAATATAAAAAATGTGTAAAATCAAAAGAAATTGACATAGAATTAAGGTGAAATTACTTGACATTAAATTAAAAAATAGATTTTTCCACACCACCCGGGAGGTCTCCGTTGGGGCGCTACCGAAGTTAGTTTTGCGTGCTCCGTTCCCCAGTAGGCCTATATCTCCCATATACATATATCGCCCATTTACTTCAATAGTGTCATAATTCAAAAACACGAACTTTTAGTTAAAAACGAAGAAATGTGCTTAAGGAATTTAGCCTATTTCACGCCACCCGTTAGGTATGCAATTGGCGTTTTACCGAGTTTAATTTTGTATAAATACATATGTAGTATGTACACAAGTGTGACACAAAACGAAAATAGAATAGAGGATACCTTCATAAAAAATAAAAATATAAAAAAAATTGTGTAATGAGAAAGAAGGCAGAGTTCACTAAAAAAATTTAAATGAAAGAAAAACAAGTAAGGAAGGCTAAGTTCGGTTGTAACCGAACATTACATACTCAGTTGAGAGCTATGGAGACAAAATAAGGAAAATCACCATGTAGGAAAATGAACCTAGGGTAACCTTGGAATGTAGTTGTATGACATGTGTATCAAATGGAAGGTATTAAAGAGTATTTTAAGAGAGAGTAGGCCATAGTTCTATGGATGGACGCCATTTAGGAATATCGCCATAAAGGTGGACCAGGGCTGACTCTAGAATTTGTTTGTACGATATGGGTATCAAATGAAAGGTGTTACTGAGCATTTTAAGAGGGAGTGGGCCTTAGGTCTATCGGTGGACGCCCTTTCGAGATATCGCCATTAAGGTGGACCAGGGGTGACTCTAGAATGTGTTTGTACGATATGGGTATCAAATGAAAGGTGGTAATGAGTATTTTAAAAGGGAATGGGCTTTAGTTCTATAGGTGAACGCCTTTTCGAGAAATCGCCATAAAGGTGGACCAGGGGTGACTCTAGAATATGTTTGTACGATATGGGTATCAAAGGAAAGCTGTTAATGAGTATTTTGAAAAGGAGTGATCCTTAGTCCATAGGTGGCCGCCGTTTCGAGATATCGCCATAAAGGTGGACCAGGGGCGTCTCTAGAATGTGTTTGTACGATATGGGAATCAAATGAAAGGTGTTACTGAGCATTTTAAGAGGGAGTGGGCATTAGGTCTATAGGTGGACGCCTTTCCGAGATATTGCCATTAGGGTGGGCCAGGGGTGACTCTAGAATGTTTGTACGATATGGGTATAAAACGAAAAGTGTTACTGAGCATTTTAAGAGGGAGTGGGCAATAGGTCTATAGGTGGACGCCTTTTCGAAATGTCGCCATTAGGGTGGGCCAGGGGTGACTCTAGAATGTGTTTGTATGATATGGGTATCAAATGAAAGATGGTAATGAGTATCTTAAAAGGGAGTAATCCTTAGTTCTATAGGTGGACGCCTTTTCGATATATCGCCATAAAGGTGGACCAAGGGTGACTCTAGAATGTTTGTTCGATATGGGTATCAAACGAAAGGTGTTACTGAGCATTTTAAGAGGGAGTGGGCATTAGGTCTATAAGTGGACGCCTTTTCGAGATATCGTCATTAGGGTGGGCCAGGGGTGACTCTAGAATGTGTTTGTACGATATGGGTATCAAACGAAAGGTGTTACTGAGCATTTTAAGAGGGAGTGGGCATTAGGTCTATAGGTGGACGTCTTTTCGAGATATCGCCATTAGTGTGGGCCAGGGGTGACTCTATAATGTTTGTGCGATATGGGTATCAAACGAAAGGTGTTACTGAGCATTTTAAGAGGGAGTGGGCATTAGGTCTATAGGTGGAGGCCTTTTCGAGATATCGCCATTAGGGTGGGCCAGGGGTGACTCTAGAATGTGTTTGTACGATATGGGTATCAAATGAAAGGTGGTAATGAGTATTTTAAAAGGGAGTAATCCTTAGTTCTATATGTGGACGCCTTTTCGAGATATCGCCATAAAGGTGGACCAAGGGTGACTCTAGAATGTTTGTACGATATGGGTATCAAACGAAAGGTGTTACTGAGCATTTTAAAAGGGAGTGGGCATTAGGTCTATAGGTGGACGCCTTTTCGAGATATCGCCATAAAGGTGGACCAAGGGTGACTCTAGAATGTTTGTACGATATGGGTATCAAACGAAAGGTGTGACTGAGCATTTTAAGAGGTAGTGGGCATTAGGTCTATAGGTGGACGCCTTTTCGAGATATCGCCATTAGGGTGGGCCAGGGGGACTCTAGAATGTTTGTACGATATGGGTATCAAACGAAATGTGTTACTGAGCATTTTAAGAGGGAGTGGGCATTAGGTCTATAGGTGGCCTTTTCGAGACATCGCCAATAGGGTGGGCCAGGGGTGACTCTAGAATGTTTGTACGATATGGGTATCAAACGAAAGGTGTTACTGAGCATTTTAAGAGGGAGTGGACATTAGGTCTATAGGTGGACGCCTTTTCGAGATATCGCCATTAGGGTGGGCCAGAGGTGACTCTAGAATGTTTGTACGATATGGGTATCAAACGAAAGGTGTTACTGAGCATTTTAAGAGGGAGTGGGCATTAGGTCTATAGGTGGACGCCTTTTCGAGATATCGCCATTAGGGTGGGCCAGGGGTGACTCTAGAATGTGTTTGTACGATATGGATATCAAATTAAAGGTATTAATGAGGGTTTTAAAAGCGAGTGGCCCTTAGATGTATATGTGAAGGTGTTCTCGCGATATCGACCAAAATGTGGACCAGGTGATCCAGAAAATCATCTGTCGGGTACTGCTAATTTATTTATATATGCAATACCACTAACAGTATTCCTGCCAAGATTCCAAGGGCTGTTGATTTTGCCTTGTAGAACTTTTTCATTTTCTTCTACTCAATATGGTAGGTGTCACACCCATTTTACAAAATTTTTTCCAAAGTTATATTTTGCGTCAATAAACCAATCCAGTTACCATGTTTCATCCCTTTTTTCGTATTTGGTATAGAATTATGGCATTTTTTTCTTTTTTCGTAATTCTCGATATCGATAAAGTGGGCGTGGTTATGGTCGGATTTCGGCTATTTTTTATACCGAGATAAAGTGAGTTCAGATAAGTAGGTGGGCTAAGTTTAGTAAAGATATATCGGTTTTTGCTCAAGTTATTGTGTTAACAGCCGAGCGGAAGGACAGACGGTGGACTGTGTATAAAAACTGGGCGTGGCTTCCACCGATTTCGGCCATTTTCACAGAGAACAGTTACCGTCATAGAATCTATGTACCTACCAAATTTGAGAAGGATTGGTAAATTTTTGTTCGACTTATGGCATTAAAAGTATTCTAGACAAACTAAATGAAAATGGGCGGAGCCACGCCTTTTATTTTTGTATTTTGTTGCATCATATCATTACAGGAGTTGAATTTTGACTTAATTTACTTATATACAGTAAAGATATTAAATTTTTTGTTAAAATTTGAATTAAAAAAAATTTTTTTTTTTAAAGTGGGCGTGTTCTTCATCCAATTTTGCTAATTTTTATTTAGCACATATATAGTAATAGTAGCAGCGTTCCTGCCAAATTTCATCATGATATCTTCAACGACTGCCAAATTACAGCTTGCAAAACTTTTAAATTACCTTCTTGTAAAAGTGGGCGGTGCCACGCCCATTGTCCAAAATCTTACTAATTTTCTGTTCTACGTCATAACGTCAACCCATCTGCCAAGTTTCATCGCTTTAATTGCCTTTGGCAATGAATTATCGCATTTTTTCGGTTTTTTGAAATTTTCGATATCGAAAAAGTGGGCGTGGTTATAGTCCGATATCGTTCATTTTAAATAGCGATCTGAGATGGGTTCCCAGGAATCTACACACCAAATTTCATCAAGATAGCTCAAAATTTACTCAAGTTATCGTGTTAACGGACGGACGGACGGACGGACGGACGGACATGGCTCAATCAAATTTTTTTTCGATCCTGATTATTTTGATATATGGAAGTCTATATCTATCTCGATTCCTTTATATATGTACAACCAACCGTTATCCAATCAAACTTAATATACTCTGTGAGCTCTGCTCAACTGAGTATAAAAATAAAGTACTTAAAGTGCGAAAAATTAAGTGATGTGAATAAACAGTTCCATATAAAAACGCAATAAGTGCACTTGGACCTTTTTCCGGGTTTTAATGTTATCATTGTGGAAATATGAAGATTCTAATATTCGGATATTTAATTTGGAATTCCCATTGAGATCTATGTACGTAATTAATTTGTATTAAATTTGTAAACATTCATATTCGTGAAATGGAGATGAATATATATGACCATATCTACCATAAAATATCGTCTGTGAACGATATAATACTAAGATATAGCAAAGCAGAATAAATTAGAAAAAGAAAGAAAAAGAAACAAAAACATTGAAATTATTCACGCAAACATATTTACTAAAATAAAATTGATTTCATAATTTTAAACGACATAAAAAAATTTGGATTATGGGATCTAAGCATCCGATTAATGGGCATATAATCAAACAAAGTTAGCCTAATAATAAATATAGTGGGTAATATACTAGCTATGCAATATTTCGAGCTAAAATCGAAAACTTTTTTGGGTCGTTTTTTTTTTTTTGTTTAATATACAACGTGAAATTTTCCGATTCAATCAAATTGCATTTAAATAATAATAAACTAAGTTGAAATAAAAGATAATATAATAAAATAAAATAAGAAATATCAAAATAAATTAGCATAAAAGACAATATACAAATTTTAATGTTATATCTTTGTAGCAAATTTATTTATTTTTTGTTCACTATAAGACGTGCTATATCTAAAATGAGCATAAAATCTGGAAATGCAAAAAACGTTTGGGTCAAATTTGCAATTAATTGTTATAAATAAATAAATTTAGTGAGTTTGAACAAAAGTTGACTCATTATTTCTGATTTATTTTTTTTAAAGCACCTAAAATGAAAAACAAAGAATCTGTTAAATAAAGACCTATGCTTTTACGTGTAAGTAAAATTTGTCCAAAAAATTAGGCGGGTTAAGTTATTACTTCTCTTTAAAGTTTTTTTTGTGCGCTAACAAATATTTTAGAGCAATTTTTTAAAAATTTTGGTACAAACCAATATAGGTAATTGGAAACAATGGTAAACAATATTTTATTTCAACAGAAAATGAGGGAAGCAGTAGTTCTCTCACCGTTTGGCGTGTACAAATATATACATATGTAGAGATGAAACATTTGAGCAACGGAACAATTGAGAATTTGGAGCTATGTACTTTGTGAACATAATGCGTCCTACAGATGGCAATTTCGATAGTTGCACAGATTTTCGAATTTACAAAAAACTTTTTCTATTAATTATAAACAAATATAGTAATATTTGTTAACAAAAATAGTCCTATGCACTGCGGCTGATCAATACGAATCGATTCATATAACTTTTATATGATTTTACGTATGCTAAGTATGCGAAACAGCCTGTCAATTGATTGTATGGAAATTTTGTTAGCGTATTAATATATAGATATGTGAAGTCAACGCACCCACGTTGGCAAAGTTCTAATACTCGGTGACTTCTGTAGATAGTGTATCCCTTTGAAAATATTTTGGAATCCTTCGGAGACTGTTGGGAACTGTTCGCGAAATTACTAGACCTTAGGAGAAATGGGCGAACGGGAAAACCGAGAGTATAAAAGTAGCGCAAGCTGAGGAATCAGTAATCAGTTTGATTTAAACACGCTATTAGTTGCGAAGTGAGGTATAATTATACTACTCCCAAAAGAGGCTAATAAAGACCATTTTGCAATACAGAATATTGGAGTTATTTATTCGACAGTTTCGCGATTCGAACGTGTTAGCAGAAGATTTCAAATAAGCGGAATTTCCCAAAATTCTTTACAATATGTACCTACGTATTAGCATATGTAACAGGAGCCATAACGTGTAGGTGATATTTAAATTAGGTTGATAGGCTAGAATCAATGTGATTCACGCCAAGTGACTAGTTTTGGATAGGGCAGCCAACTTTAGGAAATGTTAAACCGGGAGACTTGGGTGTTGAATGATGAAGTGTTAAAATCAAAATTAACACTTCGGACGGTGTTTTAGAGTTTCGTAAATAAAATACAGATTTTTATATATAAGGCCAAGTTATTTTCCAAACCCTTCTCATACGTACATATGTGTATATCTTCAACTTAAGTTTGAGGTGGGAATCATTTCAAAGAAGCGTTTAAGCCCCTGTAGCCTACTAAAGGATTTTGCATCACTGATTTCGCTTATTATTTTAGCCAATCGGAATATATAATTGTTTGTGAAAATCTGTAGTTTTTTCGGGTAACTTGCTTTTTTAACAACTTAAGAACAATTTGAAAAAATGTTCGACTTGGGTCATTTTATTTGAATTCATTGTTCTCTAGCATTTATATTTTTTATATAGCTTTTCTTTTAGTATTTTGTTTTAATAACTTGGTGAATTGGGTTATGCAAAATCGGTGATAAGCCGGCATGGAAAGCGCCTGTTTTTTAAATAACTTTTAAACGATTAAAAAGAGTTAAGTTTCGCAATTGGATTCTTATAACTGGCAGTGATGAGCATCCGTTGATACCCATTTCGACTATATCGGACCAATTTTCGACATGAACAATAAATGGCCTAGACAGTCTTAAATTAGTAGAAAATATAGTACCGCGCCGAACAATAAATCTTATTTCTTAGCACATTAAAAAAATATGTGAAGTCAACGCACCCACGTTGGCAAAGTTCTAATACTCGGTGACTTCTGTAGATAGTGTATCCCTTTGAAAATATCTTGGAATCCTTGGGAGACACTATTTGGCTGCTCTGAATACGCTGGTATCAAAGGGGATAAATATAATAAGAGCCACCAGTCTGTTACAAGTGGCGAGTAACTCGCTGGAAATTAAAAAAATTGATGCCTAATGTTTTCCATGAAGGACATTTTCAATTTTCTCGCATTTATCCATGTCGTGTAGGCACCCAATGCGAATGTGATTTTTGGGAAGAGAATTAATTAATTAATTAAATACAGTCGGAAAAATAAACACAAATGGCCCATGAAAAGGTATAAAGACATTTATGCACATCTCGCCCAAAAAAAATCCTGCGATTACCCTAACCCAAAACATTACGCAAAGTAACGAGTGACGTGTCTTATTATATGTTTCCTCTTTACTGGTTTGACTTAGTTGAGTTAACCCCATTGAGGGGATGCACTGAGGTTGGAGTTTAAGTGTGCACCGCCAAACCAACCTTATATGGCGTATAAGGTTCCATCTAGCGTACGGTGTGAAATACTGAAACCCAAAGTCAACGAACTGATTGCAGCTCACCATCTTTTTGTAGATTTCAAAGCAGTATTTCCCAGCCCAAAAGAAGTTGCTTTTATGCTGCTTTGTCTGAATTTAAGTTCCCTGCAAACTTAATAAGGCTCTGCCAAATGACGTTGTGCAACACTATTAGCTCCGTAGGGATTGGAAAGGACCTCTTCGAGCGATTTGAAACCAAACGAGGCTACAAACAAAGCGACTTTCTTTCATGCGGTATCCTTAATCTAAGACTGGAGAAGATAATTCAAGCAGCAGAACTAAACTGTGATGATATAACCTATTATAAGATCGTACAACTACTGGGGTATGCTGATGATATTGGTAGTTTTGGCCTTAACAAACGCGCCGTGAGTTCTGCCGTCTCTGGATGAGATAGAGGCAATAAAAAGTGGGTCTTGCAATATGAAAAAGACGAAGCACTTGCTGTTTTCCAAGAAAGAATCGGCGGATCAGCGCCTTGGCCGCCACGTCAATTTTGACGGATATTTTTTTCAAGACTGTGAAGGATTTCGTCTAACTGGTAACCAGTATTAACAGCAAAATCAATGTGAACTTAGAAATCAAACGGAGAATAAATCTTGCCAACAAGTCTTACTTTCGACTGAGTAAGAAACTAAAAATTAAACTCCTCTCTCGACGAAAAAAAAATCACCATCGCAAAGTCGATCATCATATCTGAACTGATGTTTGGCTCGAAATCATAGACGCATCGAAATAAAATTAGATGGATCTTGCAGTATTAGAGAGAAAAGATGTCGACGGCGGGGATCGAACGAGTAGTATATTGATGAGCTGTATAAGCTTTACGCAGATTTGAAGATAGTGCAGCGGAAGCAGAGGAAGAGGTAGAAGTTTAGAAGCAGAGAAAGGGGGAGATCTCCACTTAGTCGATGGAGGTAGGTGAAGAAAGACTTGATCTCACTTGGTGCTTCCAATTGCCGTCAGTTATCGTGAAGCAGGAATAGCTGGCGTGACCTGTTACGATACAAACAAACAAAATATCTTAGGCGGTTAAGCGCGTATAAATTATGATTATATGTTGAGTAAATTATGCACTAGCGCATAATGCGTATTATTTTTTAAACTTTATTATTAAGAGCATGAAAATGCATTTTTCACTTTTTTAAATTTATACTTTTATGAGTGCAAACGGAGGACATTGCAACAATGTAATCCATGGGAATATACGTACAAGCTACTGTTTTACATTACTTCATTTGATTATGTGCTCTGTATTGAGAGTTTATTACTTAATGACTTATATGGCGCTGTTTATATGGCTGACTCATTGTGGCCTGGATGTGCGTGTGGCTTTGAGAGTTTATGGTTTGGTGCCACTCTGTCGTCAATTTAAATAGCGCTGTCGCGTGTTTTCTTGGAATTTTTATAATTTTATGACCTGCACTATTTTCTGTTTGTAATTTTATGCTCCCTTTACATAAATGTGAATGCTTAAAATGAAAATGATGGAAATTCAAGTTGAAAAGTTTTTTGTTCTCAAAAAGTTATAACATTTCCCTGCATTCACGTTCAAGAAAAAGTTTGGCCTCAAATGATAAACAACGCTTATATTGTATTGCCTATTTGGTTATAATTTTATATAAGTATTCAGCTCACTTTCACCATCCCCATTATTATTTATATACTTCGGCATAGCGGCATACTCAATTCTGTCGGTCAATTAGCGAGCTCTACTGGATCATTCACTGCAATTCATTTTCTTGTTGGTCAGGGAAATGTGTACCGCTAAGTCGACTGGTCTAAAAACAACAAAGAGCTAACTGATGACTTTGCAACTCTACTATTTCAAATAGTGCCGACTGGAACAGAAAATTATAAAAAAATCATACGTACATTAAATCCCGGCATCTCCTTCTTTGTTAAACCTAAAAAATTTCGGGATTATAAGGAAACAATCACGTTTTTTGTAATTCTTTAAAAGACATATCAACAGTTGATTGGAATATCACCTCATCAGTTGCTGACTTTTTGAAGTTGTCTTCTTAGGGACAATTGCAAAGCTTCTATTGAAAATAAAATTTCAAACAATGATTGTAAACGTCAGATTTAATGTTAGACGGTAGTTGCCCATTACAGCGCCATATTGCGCTCAGTATCAGTATGAAATTGCTATCATTTCCTATTTCCTGTAGACTTTTGATATCTATGGGCAGAACTGTATAAGCGGTACATCCCGGAAGCTGCTCAACGAATTTAGATAAAGTATTGCACATAGATAGTGCATTACCTTCTAAGACTTCCTGCCTAGATGTTGCCACAAAGAATGGTTTCACAAGACCGCCATGTATATAAATATTTGTATACCTTTAATGAAATGAAATGGTATATTAAGTTTGTCACGATTCTCAAAATTGTAAGTCTTAAAATAGAAGATATAAACCCACCATAAGTATACCGAAATAAGCTTATTTGATTTAGCCATGCCCGTATCATTGTTTGAGCGCGAACTAGTCCCTGAGTTTTTGAGATATGAAATTTGGTGCGCGGGTATATTGTGGCTCCCGATTAAATATTTGTCGGAACGGCCTCAATTAAGCATTTTTAGCATATACCGCTTTTGCGGTATCCCAAAAATTTTTCAGCAGTTAGTTCTCTAAGGAAAAATGTGTGCTATAGTTATGAGACTCGCTTTAGTATACATCCCATATAACCTATTATTCAGATAAAACATTCACTGTCGTAGCTATCTTATGTTGACAACAATAATCGTAAAACTTGGTGTGAGGATTACTGATTTATTTTTAATTTGATATTTATGCAAATTTTTCCTTAGGTATATACATCTGTTCTCTATATATTACATATTTTATACACCCTATTATTCGGATATTAGGAATTGCTGTTAAAATGGGGCTAAAATTTGCGAAAATATATATATATATATATACTATATATATATACTATATATACCACCATATATATACTATATATACCACCGATCTTTCTGATTTTTTCAGACAACAATATATGCTATATACCTAAGCATTCGTTGAAATTTGAAGCCTCTAGCTCTTAAAATGGGGCAGTAATTACGAAAAGTTCCTTATCTGAACAATCGGTTGTGGGGGATATATACTATATATACGACCGATCTCATAAATTTTTTCAGGCAACAATATGTGCAATATACGAAAGTATATGGTGAAGTTTGAAGCTTCAATCTGTTAAATTGGGTAAGATATTACAAAAACCCTCTTTTTCTGAAAAATCGGTTGTATGGAGGATATATGCTATAGTGGTCCGATCCGGTCGGTTCCGACAAATGTCTAATCGGACACCCAAATACACCCGCTCACCAAATTTTATCAAGATATCTCAAAAATTGAGGGACTAGTTTGCATACAAACAGACAGACGGACAGACGGACAGACGGACATGGCTAAATCAACTCAGCTCTTCAACCTGATTATTTCGGTATACTTAATGGTGGGTCTATCTATTTTCCTTTAAGGACTTACAATTTTCGGTTTCGTGACGAAATTAATATACCATTTCATTTTCATGAAAGGTATAAAAAGTTAAACAATTCGTGAGTCATTTGGATGCGCTCTCGTACCGATTGGGCGGGATATCTTGGGTAAATAATTAGGTGCATTATAATTATAACATTTTATTATTAATTTACAAAGTTAACTGAAATCCATCCAGTATTTGTGGGCTGTGTTGTTAGCCTTACTAGGATTGATCTCAGCGATCTAGGATTATCATTCGAGATTTGGAAAATCCCGTCAAGCAAACTACAAAATATTGGCATGCCTAGCTCACACACAAATTTATTACAATTGTGTGCAGGTACACACAAACAAACACACACACATCAATCTGGTGTAGGGTTTTACAAAAAAAAATGGATTCATTCTATTCATTTCATTTATAGCGTCATTTTATGTCGTCATCAATGTGCCAATTTCTATCTTGAAGTTGTTTACTAAAATAATTTTACGATTTTCCGAGTCGTCTAATTTACGAGGTCTCTAGTATTGCGCATTCGTTTGCCATATAGCTTTTTACATAGTTGATTTGGCGCCATTAAGGTCTCCAATGTGGACACAAAGTGGATATTGTTGTGCAGAAAATCATTTCATGACGTTATCACGCTTACACACTACACCCATTCATTATACAGAAACCTCAACTTTAAAAATGCAGCAAACATGACAGTTATGTTTAATTAATTCAAACAATTTATTACAGCTTTTACTTTTGTGCAATTATATACATACATATATGATACTATTTTCTCTGTATTTTTCTTATTAAACGGTTTTATTTAGTTTGACTCTGTGTAGCGAACAGAATTTTTAATTGAAATTTAAGTAACTTCCCGATAAGCTACAAGCTTCAAACTTGGATTATAGTTCATAACCCGACGACAATGCAATAATAAGAAGAAAATCGCCGCTAGGTGGCGCAAAGATGGAGATATTAAAAAAAAATCGTATTTGTGGTCCGATATGGTCCACATATTTGTAACACATAATACATGCATGAATAGAAAACGGCCTATGATGTCCGATTTGGCTCATATTTGGAACAAATATTATATACAGTCCGGTAGAAGTGACATCAAAAAATTTTGGAGTTGGAGGAGGGACAAACATATGTGGCGCTTGGAATTAGATTGTAACAAATTGTTAGGAAAGAGTCCTTGTAATAATGAGTCACTAAATGAACTAAATAGAATTAGAAATAATAGGCAATTAAATAAAGACTAAAAACTTGAAAATAAAATAATTAAAAACAATTTTTTTAAGTTAAACGGTTTTATTGAAAACAATACTTACATGAAGTAATAATAATACGAAAAGCTAAAAAATAATTAGGTAGGTCCTAGGTACTAGTCACCACACTCCTCATCAATCTAGGGCGTTGATCAGACAATTAAATAAAAGAGTTGGACGCGTCAAATTTCTATTGATAGTCATATATAAGACCAACTGAACTTTAATCAGGTTATGCTATGCCTCACATTTTTGGAAATTTCACGCGCCCAACGCTTTTATTTAATTGTCTGATCAACGCCATTATTTCATGTAAGTATTGTTTTCAATAAAACCGTTTAATTTAACAATTTTTTTTTAATTATTTTATTTTTACTGACAAATGAAAATAACACAACGAAAATCAACTTTCTTGTGAAAAAGTGAACCATCAGAGATCGAAATAATTTTCCTGTGTTAATTGCATTGTTTTTATCGTTAAAAATGTTAATGAAAAGATAAAACTTAAAACAATAACAAATCATGTCAAACTCACTAATTTTGGGGTAATAGTGGTCTCGCTTTCTCATGGTAGAAATTGTTTTTGTATTTTGAAGTTCCGATAAAGTTTCGTCAGTTTTTTTAGCTTGGAATTCAAAACAAAATAAAGTAGTGTCATATACTTAGGTATTATAAGATATTTTGTAAAATTTATCACATCGTCCGATAAATGTTTAATAAAAAGGAACATTTTGACTAGAGATATATAGGATATGGCGGCCAATTCCTTCAGTAACTTCTTAGATAGATATACAAATCAGTAGATATGAAACCAAGTTTCCCTAGACACTAAGTTGTCGTGAAAGCACAAAGTGGTGGAGGGAGTGAAGAAGGCCTCGACGGCACTTTATGCAAGTAAAATAATGCTGAAGTGTATGTGGGGTTTATCACCCTCTCTCTCTCATTGGGTATTTACAGCGATTGTAAACATTATCCTATACTGTGGAGTTCTTGTTTGGTGGAAAGCCACACAAAAAATAACCTACGGCTGCACTGTATGCCATTCTGCAACGAGACTCGAGACTCAGTGCCTCTGGGCAGCTTGAGCGCCGACCATACGGCCATAGCGGTAAAGCGTCATCAATTCCAGGACGAACAGACTACCCGATTCCCTATCTGCACTTCGAAGTGGCTCTTAAAGCACACTAGAGTAGATGGTTGGCGCAAGGGTTCCCAAATGGCGGACGAGGCGATACACGTGTACACAGATGGTTCCAAAATAGTGGAAGGAGTAGGGTCTGCGGTATACTGTGCTGATCCGGAAATAAACAGATCCTACAAGCTGCCAGATCACAGTAGAGTTTTTCAGAAAAAAGTATAAGCCGTAACCAAAGCAGTAGAAACACTGGAATGGGAATGAAAAAGCGGATGAACTAGCTAAAAATGCTGCATCCATTGAAGCTTGCGAGCGGTGCACATGGCCGACCAAGCGGAAAAGGCGTGAGTCCAAGCGCGGGGCTGTAAATTGTCGAATATTATGTGTAGGTTTTACAACCTTAGATTAACAACATTACTGCTATCATTAAAAAGATTGGATTGCACACTCATGACGAGTATTCTGACTGGACACTGCTTTCTGGCGTCACATGCCTTTAAATTAGGCTTACTCAGTGATAGAAGATGTAGGAAGTGCGCGTTGGAGGATGAAACGATCGAGTACGTTTTGTGCTCGTGCCCTGCGCTTGCCAGGCTTAGACTCCAGCTATTAGGAGTGACACAGCTGCCAGATCTAGAAGCAGCAAGTGGTATAGGTTCTAGAAAGCTTCTAGTATTTGCCAAGAGGATGGAGTTATTTTATGACATAGGTCCTGGTTTGTGATAGGGGTTTTCAGCTTGGCCGTTCTTTCAGTATATGTGAGATAATAATGGACCTAATCATCCTAATATTTCCTATGCACTTTGTAAACCGAAAATAAGAGATAAAAAACTTCTTGAAAATAACTTAAAACTAAACAGTTAACCCAAGGTTAAGGCTGCCGCGCTAGTTAGTTAAGTAACACGCTATATGCTTGTAGTGAAATTAGTCGAATAGTAATTGTAAAAAACCGTCCAGCTTGAACAATACCAATAATTACTCACTTTTGAAATAATTTTAGTTATGTGGACAGAATATCTGCAATTTCGTCAACTGCAAAAGTAGAAAAATAATAAAAATTGGTTAAATTGATGTATGTATGTATGTATGTATGAATAAAGGCTATTCAAATTATAAACAAGTATTGTAAAAATCTATTTTATAAAAGAAATTCAAGTTATTTGTTTATTACATAAATGTTATGCTTATGTTTTACTTACATACATAGTAAATAGTTAGCAAACAACGTTTATGCCCTTTGTCTTTGGTTTATATTCTCTCTAGCAACAGTTTGGACGAAATTGATCTTTTACCGTGAAAAAACTATTTGACTTATGTTGTTTTCATTACGACCAAAAAAGTCAGCCCTTTATTGTTCTCTAAATTTGTTGTGTGCGATTGACATATAAAGTCGAATCTTCAAATCTTTGTTCCTTCTATAAGACAGTTCATAATTTTCAATGTTGTTGTTGTTGTTGTTGTTGTAGCGATAAGGTTGCTCCCCGAAGGCTTTGGGTAGTGTTATCGATGTGATGGTCCTTTGCCGGATACAGATCCGGTACGCTCCGGTACCACAGCACCATTAAGGTACTAGCCCGACCATCTCGGGAACGATTTATGTGGCCACATTAAACCTTCAGGCCATCCCCTCCCTCCCCACCCCAAGTTCCATGAGGAGCTTTGTAAAATGGGACAAAGTTTTTTCTAAAGTTATATTTTGCGTCAATAAACCAATCCAGTTACCATGTTTCATCTCTTTTTTCATATTTGGTACAGAATTATGGCATTTTTTTGCATTTTCCGTAATTTTCGATATCGGAAAAGTAGGCGTGGTCATAGTCGGATTTCGGCCATATTTTATACCAAGATAAAGTGATTTCAGATAAGTACGCGAACTAAGTTTATTTAAGATATATCGTTTTTTGCGCAAGTTATCGTGTTAACGGCCGAGCGGAAGGACAGACGGCCGACTTTGTATAAAAACTGGGCGTGGCTTCAACCGATTTCGCCCATTTTCACAGAAAACAGTTATCGTAATAGAATCTATGTCCCCACCAAATTTCACGAGGTAAATTTGTGTTCGACTTATGGCATTAAAACTATTCTAGACGAATTAAACGAAAAAGGGCGGAGTTACGCCCATTTTGAAATTTTCTTTTATCTTTGTATTTTGTTGCACCATATCATTACTGGAGTCGAATGTTGACATAATTTACTTTTATACTGTAAAGATATAACATTTTTTGACTTTAAAAAAAATTTTTTTTTAAAAGTGGGCGTGTTCGTCATGCGAGTTCGCTAATTTTTATTTAGCACACATATAGTAACAGGAGTAACGTGCCTACCAAATTTCATAATGATATCTTCAACGACTGCCAAATTACAGCTTGCAAAACTTTTAAATTACCTTCTTTTAAAAGTGGGCGGTGCCACGCCCATTGTCCAAAATTTTTCTAATTTTCTATTTTGCGTCACAAGGTCAACACACCTACCAAGTTTCATCGCTTTATCCGTCTTTGGTAATGAATTATCGCACTTTTTCGATTTTTCGAAATTTTCGATATCGAAAAAGTGGGCGTGGTTGTAGTCCGATTTCGTTCATTTTAAATAGCGATCTGATGAGCGCCCAGGAATCTACATACCAAATTTCATCAAAATACCTCAAAATTTACTCAAGTTATCGTGTTTACATACGGACGGACGGACGGACATGGCTAAATGAATTTCTTTTTTCACCCAGATCATTTTTATATATAGGAGTCTATATCTATCTCGATTAGTTTATGCCGTTACGGATTACCGTTATGCGAACAAAGTTAATATACTCTGTGAGCTCTGCTCAGCTGAGTATAAAAATAAATTTTACGTATAAACACCGGTACCTATATTTGGTGGTACGGATATGATTGCGTTTAATTGATAAGTTTTTAATAAAACAACTTGTTTATCTTGTATTTAAAAACATTTGGTGAATACGAAAACTAAAATGCTATTCATGCTGAAATCATGTTAGAATTTTTGAAATACAGTTTTTACTTTACGCTGACTATAGAGATAGACCCACCAAAAAGTATACAGATATGGTGAGGATGGTTTGGCCATGTCCGTCTGTCTGTCAGTCCGTTTGTCTGTCTGTTTGTCTGTTTGAACGCAAACTAGTCCATTTTTGAGATATCTTGATAAAATTCGGTGAGCCGTTCTATTTGTGTGAGCGATAATTTATTTGTCGGAATCAACTGGATCGCAGCACTGTATCATATATCTCCCGTACATCCGAATTTTCGGAAAGTAGGGTCTTCGTCAAATCTTCCTTATAGAATATTGAAGTTTCATAGGTCGGGTTCATATAAGGCCGTTTGGAAAAGTTTTTGAGATCCGTCATATACCTATGTTATTTATATCCCATACAACCGATGGTTCATATAAGAGGTTTTACGTAATTTCTTCCTCACTTTAACAGCTCGAAGTTGGAAACTTGATAGCATGCTTATATATAAGGCACGCATTGTTGTTTAAAAAAATCATTAAGGTAGGTCGTATATGTAATATATACCCCTACAACTGATGGTTCAGACTCTATGAATTTCTGAAATTTCATCAGATTTTTGTTCAGCTCAATAATAATTTTACTCAATAATTAATAATTACTTTTCTCTTACGTTGGTTGAAAAAAAAGTATATTATTCTTTATCACGCACCCTTATGTACATATTTAAATATTTAAATGAATACCTACATACATATATATTTTGGCAAATACAATCATAACATATAAAAAAAAAATGTAATTTTAAGACAAGTTCATGATGCTGACGTTATTCGGCCAATGTCGGTTATTTCAACTGCTTATTGTAGAATATTTTATAAACTTAGTGATGACGTGTTCGCCGGCTTATGATGTCATGATAACTAACAAATTGAGTATATTTTCAAATAATTTAATAGAATAATTTATTGATGCATGCATGTTGAAATTTAAACAAAGTACATCTTTAAGAATTAGTGGAATGAGCTCACAAACACCAGTTCTGTAAACTGTTTTTTAACAAACAAAGCTCTTATTAAGAACAATTCAAAGCTAAGTATTCTTGAAGCGGTATATTTTTCATTCTCATAATGAGACGTGCGTAGAACACAAATTGTTGTATAGAGAGAAATAAATGGCAGGAAAGAACTAAATTTCGCAAAGGCCGCAATCACATCTATACTGAATGTGACTCTTTAATTCATTGCATCTCATCATATTTGGTATCTCGACTATGCTGCATATGGTTGATTCTCTTACAAATCGCATACCTATAAAACGTGACATTTTTAAATAGTCTTACATTTTATATGATTACAGTACTGGTTATTTTTTTCTTTTTATACCTTTCATGAACATGAAATGGTATGTTAACTTTGCTCCGATGTTTGTTGAGAAATATAGAAGACAGACTCACCATTAAGTATACCGAATTGATCAGGGCGACGAACTGAGTTGATATAGCCATGTCCGTCTGTCCGTCCGTCTGTCTGTTTGAACGCAAACTAGTCCCTCAAATTTTGAGATATCTCAATGAAATTTGGCACAAGGATGTGTTTTTGTATTATATTAGACATTTCTCGGATCCGGTAGGATCGGACCACTATAACATATATCTCCCATACAATCCTGCCGCAATTTAGAAAGTATAAACGTGAAACTCGGTGATATATATTTTAATACACCATAGAAGATTTTCTGAAAAAATCACTTTGATAGGATCTATATATAGTATATATCCCATACAACCGATCGTTCAGATAGAAAGATTTTTGGTCATTTCTCCCTTAATTTAGAAAGTATAAACATGAAACTCGGTGATATATATTTTAATATATCATAGAAGATTTTCTAAAAAAATCACTTTGATCGGAGCTATATATAGTATATATCCCATACAACCGATCGTTCAGATAAAAAGATTTTTGGCCATTTCTCCCTTAATTTCCAATATAAAAACGTTAAAATTGGTGATATTTATTCTAATATATCATAGATTTCCTGAAAAAATCACTTTGCTCGGAGCTATATGTATGTATATAGTATATACCTATCCCATACAACCGATCGTTCGGATAGAAAGATATTTGGGCATTTCTCCCTTAATTTCCAATATAAAAACGTTAAACTTGGTGATATTTATTCTAATGTGTCATAGAAGATTTCCTGTATAAATCATTTCGATCGGAGCTATATATAATTTATATCCCATACACCCGTTCAGATAAGGGGGTTTTTTGCCATTTTTTTATTTTATATTTATCTTAAAAATCGTTTACGTATGTACATGTGTTCACTATATATTTCTTATCTTATACATCCGATTATTTGGAGATTATGAACGGGATAAGATTATTGTTCAGCCGCATTCATGAAAGATATGAAGTCTTCGGCACAGCCGAAGACATTCCCGTCCTTACTTGTTTATATTGCATTCGACATCTGAACTTGTGTTAATTGTGCTTCATTTTCACCAATTTCCAGAAGTTTGATTAATTTAAAACTTTGCTCACGTATCAAGGACGGATGATAATGAAATAGATTGATAACAGTATTCCATTATCCAGATTTTCTGATTATCCTGACAACCTCCAAGCGCTAAATTGTATGCCACCTAATCCAAAATAAAGTGAGAAATGTGCCAAGGGATAAATGGCAGGGGGTGCTCAAAAACGTTATCTAGCAATCGTCAAATTTAGGGCACCAAGCTGAACCCGGTTTAATGAAAGCCCCTCCTTTATATCGGGCGCGTGGAAGGGTTCACCTTTTAATTGTTCATTACTCTTGAAAACAAAAAAGAGACTGCAAACTACAATACAAACAAGTAAGGAAGGCTAAGTTCGGGTGTAACCGAACATTACATACTCAGCTGAGAGCTTAGTTGCGTTGGTTTTGTATATGGTTTATAAGTGGTTTTTACTTCCATATCACATACGTTTGGGAAATTGTAGACCAAGAGTGACGTTTTTTGGAACGATTTTCCTACATCCTTTGTCAAATTATGGAAAATCACAATGTAGGAAAATGAACCTAGGGTAACCCTGGAATGTGTTTGTACGTTATAGGTATCAAATAAAAGGTGCTAATGGGTATTTTAAAAGGGAGTGGGCCTTTGTTCTATAGGTGGACGCCTTTTCGAGATATCGCCATAAAGGTCGACCAGGGGTGACTCTATAATGTGGTTATACGATATGGGTATCAAATTAGAGGTATTAATGCGGGTCTTAAAAGGGAGTGGCCCATAGTTTTATATGTGAAGGCGTTTTCGAGATATCGACCAAAATGTGGACCAGGGTGACCCAGAACATTATATGTCGGGTACCGCTAATTTATGTATATATGTAATACCACGAACAGTATTCCTGCCATGATTCCAAGGGCTTTTGATTGCGCCCTGCAGAATTTTTCCATTTTCTTCTACTTAATATGGTAGGTGTCACAACCATGTTAGAAAGTTTTTTCTAAAGTTATATCTTGCGTCAAAAAACCAATCCAATCACCATGCTTCAACCCTTTTTTCGTATTTGGTATAGAGTTATGTCATTTCATTTTCATTTTCGATATCGAAAAAGTAGTCATAGTCGGATGTCACCCATTTTTAAAACCAAGATAAAGTGAGTTCAGATAGGTACGTGAACTAAGTTTAGTAAAGATATATCGATTTTTGCTCAAGTTATCGTGTTAGCGGCCGAGCGGAAGGACTGGCGGCCGCCTCGGTATAAAAACTGGGCGTGGCTTCAACCGATTTCGGCCATTTTCACAGAAAACAGTTATCGTTATAGAATCTATGCCACCACGAAATTTCACAAGGATTGGGAAATTTTTGTTCGACTTATGACATTAAAAGTATTCTGGACAAATTAAATGAAAAAGGGCGGAGCCACACCCAATCGAAATTTTCTTTTATTTTTGTATTTTGTTGTATCATATCATTACTGGAGTTGAATGTTGATATAATTTACTATATACTGTAAATATATTCAATTTTTAGTTAAAATTTTACTTAAAAAAATTTTTTTTTTAAGTGGGCGTGTTCGTCATCCGATTTTGCTAATTTTCATATAGTAAAAGGAGTAACGTTCCTGCCAAATTTCATTATGATATCTTCAACGACTGCCAAATTACAGTTTGCATAACTTTTAAATTACCTTCTTTTGAAAGTGGGCGGTGTCACGCTCATTGTCAAACATTTTACTAATTTTCTATTTTGCGTCATAAGGTCAACCCACCTACCAACTTTCATCGCTTTATCCGTCTTTGGTAATGAATTATCGCACTTTTTCGGTTTTTCGAAATTTTAGATATCGAAAAAGTGGGCGTGGTTATAGTCCGATTTCGTTCATTTTAAATAGCGATCTGAGATGAGTGCCCAGGAACTTACATAACAAATTTCATTGAGATACCTCAAAATTTACTCAAGTTATCGTGTTTACGGACAGACGGACGGACGGACGGACTGTACTAGTCCCCTCTTGTAGTCTTAAAAGTGAACTAATTGATTTCTTATTTAACAGATTTTAACTAAATGGAATGAAATCGATTAATAGATTTTATTGATCGTATTTGACGTCTGTAGTTCGAAGACTGGAAAACCAAAAACAAACCCCTGTCCAAAACTTTCGAAAAGCATAGATTGTCAGTCAAATTTTTCGTTATGAAATATATTTAGAAGTTAATTAATTTAAATTTTCTCGTTGGGCACATATACCATATTATCAGTATAAACTGAATCAGCCAATCTGCAGGGAATACCTGAAATATTTATGTATATATACAAGGCGGTCGCAACAATAAAGTGAGTAGCGAACACGCCCTTAACACCAAAGGTCTAGGGTCCTATTCCCCAAAAAATGTTTGCAATTGGGATTACGCCACTTAAATCATCTATCGACCAGAACCATTATAGCATTTTCAAGTCAAATGAAAGTTTTTTTAGTCGTCACAACAACAAATTAACTTAGCACATTCATCCTAAACCTTTTTTGAATATCCTCCAATTTGCTATAAAAATTAGTATTACTCGTCATTAATAATGTTACGAATATTAGCAATACTGAGGGGTACTGTCATCTCTAAACCGATGCTAAGAGTGATTTGTATGCACATCCATAAATCAATCATTACGTATCTACATAAACGAATCAATCATTAGGTCTACACATATGTACGTACACGCAGCGGAGAAGTAACGCACAAAGACATGCATATATCTTATCTGAGATATGCAATTATAATTGTGGAAGTGTCGCTCACGAATCCACGCGCATATGAGAGCTATACACGTACATCTGTAGTTATAACTATAACAGATAACCAACTAGTAGATTCTAGAACAGAAGCGCCTAGAAGATGCAACGAGGAAATCAAAGAGTATAAAAGGCTGCAATAGTAGAGGCGCTACAATCATTTTCGATTAAGCACGCTATCTGTCGAGCAATAGTAGAGTTATTTATTGTGAAGTACTTGAATAAAGGCCATTTTGCATTATAAAATATTGGAGTTATTTATTCAGTAGTTTAGTGATTCGAACTTAGCAGAAGGTTGCAAATAAGAAGATTTGCAGTAAATTTGTTACAATACTTTTACATAATGACTGATGAGTGGAATATCACCCTCTCTCGGCTGCCAGTTCGAAAACGCCCGCGTGAAAATGTATTGATCTTATGCTCAGATAGGGCATTATTGAAACAAATTTTGAGACAGAGCGTTTTTGGATAAAAGTCTTGTGCCAATTTCACACAGAGGCTTAATGAAATAATTAATCAAGTATTCCACATTGAAGCCCTTATTGAAATCAATCGTCCATACAAAATACAAATTCCTAATTAACTCACTATTGCTGTATTCAACGCCTAATGGAGTGAAAAATCTAGTCGGTTGTGATTGGTGTTTCGGACTTTGTTGTCAATGTAACAAATAACAATTAAAAATAAATTTTTTTCAATAATTAGCGAAAAAATATAAAAACACGAAAACATTTCAAAATTTTTTTTTCGCTGTATTTGCTTTTTCAAAAATATGCACAAATTTGGTTAGGTGCAACATATATGAGTAGTTGCGCATGTGTTTTATTTTGATTGTCTTTTATAGTAGCCTCCACTATCTGCTGTAACTTTTTTTTGAAAAGCGTAATTTTGTGAGCTGCCGACAGATGTTCGCTTAATGAAGTAAGTGGCCCTGTATGAAAGTTTCATTTGATTTGAAAAAAGTTTCATTTGAAATGAAAATGTTTCGTTTGACCTGAAACGCTTCGTATCGCTTCACCCTCATCATTGGGTTAGTAACCATAAAAAATTATGTCTCAAAGGGCATTATTTTGGATATATGTAAATACATCTCTGTTTCAAGAGAGTTATAAAAACTGATTTAGTTTAGTTGAGTGGACGCCAGGGGGATAATTGATATATAGTGGATCGATTTTCCGACACCTTTCTCTGATTTGGTTTGGAGACAGCTCGGTTTCGGCGTTGTGCCTTCTTCAATACCATTTTGAAATCGAAAGAATTAGAAAAAATTTGACCCTCATCTTGAACTCTTAAATTCTTACTTTTGAACTAAGCTCTCCAAAAAGGCTGAACTTTTCAGTAAAGGAACCCCTTTTCTTATTTGGGGGTAAATATTTTATAAAAGGAACAAATAAACTTACATTATTTTCAAAAAAGAAAACGCTTTAATGTACTATAATGATTTTGAACACTTCAAGTATGTTTGATTATTGCTCTTGAGGTATTCGAAATCGAATTATACATACATTTTTATAACGAATGACATCATTGCATTTCTTTATCATTCTAAACAACAAACATATGCGCATAACAAAACATATATAAAAAAAAAAAGTAAGGAAGTCTAAGGTCGGGTGAAACCAAACATTACATACCCAGCTGTACACTTGAAATGCTGTTGTTGTTTGTTTTGTGTGCTTAATAGTGTTACAAGGCTGCGCAATGGCACATATACATATGGTTCTATTCTGAACTAATTTTTCTTCGAGTTAAGACTCCCGAAACATAGAAAATTGTTTAGTCATAAAAGGGGTGGTGCCACGCCCACTTTTTAAACTTTGAACTTTTTCCTATTTATTGTTATAAATCAACATTAAAAATATACCCCATTGGTTTCATAATACTACGAAAACCGAGATCCCTACAGATATTCAGTGGCTCCTCTCTTTAGGTCCAAAATACTCTTTGCCAACAACAAATAGTGGGTTCCCTTTATTCAAGGTGATAGCAGACGGAGAAGACTGCATTCAAACTATCAAAGATAAAGAGCAGCAAGAGATTGAGAGGAATAATTTAACAACACTAATACGGGATCATCTTAAGAAACCCAAAAATAGCGCGCGCGACAAATTTGTTTTAGATACCCTACACTCGGCCAAAACTTTTCTAAAAAACAAAAAAGACTTATTGGTTCTGAATGCAGATAAGGGTAATGTTACCGTGTTAATGGATAAGTCGGACTATGAAAGGAAGTTACAACTTTTGGTAAATGACATTTCGGCATACCGGGTATTGAAACGAGATCCCACTAATAAATTACAAGAAAAAAATAACGAGATTGTAGAAAAATTGTTTAAAAACAAAGTTATAGATTTAAAAGAGAAATACAAACTAATAAGCAAAACGTCCAATGCACCTAGATTATATGGCCTGCCCAAAATTCATAAAGCAGATATCCCATTGAGACCTATTTGTTCGTCTGTCAACTCCCCTTCGTACAATTTATGCAAGTATGTGGTTAATATTCTCACGAACATAACCAAATCGTCCAAATATAACGTAAAAGACTCAATTGAATTTAAAAACAAAATAAAAGATACATACATATATGATGATGAGAGTCTCGTGTCATTTGATGTCATCTCACTTTTTCCCAGCATTCCCGTAGATCATGCCTTAGAAATTATAGCATCTAAGTGGAACCAGATAAAGAGCCACACCACACTCACAAAAGAACTTTTTCTAGAAGTTGTTCGTTTCTGCATTAGAGATAATAGATATTTTAAATTAAACAATAAAATTTATGAGCAACGCTGCGGTATGCCCATGGGTTCCCCAGCATCCCCCGTCATAGCAGACATTGTAATGGAAGAATTACTGGAGAAATTTGAAGATGACTCCCCTTATAAGCCACGTTTGCTTACCAAATACGTCGATGACCTTTTCGCAATTGTGAAAACTGATACGGTGGAAGAATTGCTAAATATTCTAAATGAATACAACAGGAGTATTAAATTTACAATTGAGGTGGAGAAGGACGGAAAACTACCGTTTCTCGATACTTTTATTATAAAAAAGAATAACCAATTATGTTTTGATTGGTATAAAAAACCTACCGCGTCAGGTAGATTAATTAACTTTAATTCTAAACATGACAAATCTACAATAGTCAATATGGCCAGAAATTTTATCAACAGAGTTCTCTCGATCAGCGATGAAGTTTATCATAAAGAAAACATTAAAATAATAATAAATGTTCTAGAAAATAATGAATTTCCTACACGCATAATAAAAAACTTTATAAGAGATTATTATAAGAAACCCACTGCGAGGAAAAATGCCGAAAATAATAAAATATATAAATCGACTACATATGTGTCAGGCCTGTCTAACAGAATAAAATATTCAAATATTTATGACAAAGAGAAATATAATTTAGCCTTTACCTACAATAATACGTTGCGACAAATTTTCAGTAATACCAAGAGTAGAATAGATAAATATGAGAAATCGGACTTGATATATAAAATTCTATGTAATGGTGACGGGTCCCACGTATGCGACAAAGTATATGTGGGGACTACAAAATCGAAATTAAAAACGAGGATTTCCGGGCATAAAACGAATATTAAAAATCGCAACAACCCTAATGATGGCAAAACGGCCCTAACACAGCATTGCAGAGAAACTGGACACTCTCCCAATTTAGAAAATGTAGAAATTGTACAGCAAGAGAGGAATTACAACAAACGCTACATATTAGAGATGCTGCACATAATAAATACACCCAGCGACAAACGGATGAACTTCAAATCTGATACAATTGGTATTGCCTCTGCCTTTAGGCAGCTGATCAACAACAACAACAATAATAGATAAGAGCATCTCCCACTGTTTACCAAAGAGTTCACCTGCAGGCTGCAGCTGATATCACTTGAGCGGCGCTCACTACTCATTTAGATAACTTTCTGCTTATGTTCATTTTTTGTTTATGATAACGGCTGTGTGTTATTTACATTTTATTGTTATTTGCTTTGCACTGTTCGTAAACTTATATTTTTGTTGCACTAGTCGACATATTGCATTCAAAAATGTAAGTTCTGTACTTGTGCAAATGTGTATTTTTATGATTTTAATATGTATGTTTGTTCTTTTCGTACCTAGTCCTGATGATGACTTCAGACTGAAGTCGAAATATCGACAAATTAAATAATATAATTGTATATCAAAAATTCACGTATTGTGTTTTATTAAGAATATACAAATATTTGGCCTAGAGCTCGTTTATATTTAAAAAGTTATAATTCAAAGGCCGTAAACAACAAAAGTAAATAAAAGCTTATAAAAAAGTGTTGCCTCTTGCTATACATATTTGTTTCCATGTACTTTCACAGTATATGTATATTACAGTATAGCTATGTAAAAACGTATGCATGTATGCACATATGTATATACACATCGTCGCGTTTATTCGTTAACATCGTATCTACGAGTGACACATATTCGGTAAAGCCATGGCGGAGCCATACACGGTGGCAGCATGGTGACATACCTACAAACATAAATAAAAATTCCATGTACTTCGTTTTTGTAAATTCGATGGACAAATGTCAAAATCGTACTGCGCCGGAAGTTGATGTATCAAATTAAATAAAAAAAATTTTATATTCAGCTGTCCCATGCTGCCACCTTGTATCGTTCCGCCATGAGTAAAGCGAAGAAAATCAACTTTTAAATTTCACCACAGACACTGGTGAGTTTTTCGGTGATGACAGCGTTACCACTTTGGCCAGAATCGCGAATAAAACAACTGGTAACGATTTTCGGTTACATAATGTTCTGGGTACTATTTTACCGGTAACGCTAAGAATCGGGCCGTAGGTATATATGCATGTTGTATCTACATATGTAAAACACAACTCGACAATGATAAGAACGGCACAACACTTTTTACGGTAAAAAAAGTTTCAATGTCAATGTCTCGAGAGAGATATGAATATGCACATACATACATATAAACTCATACAAAAAGGTTTAAAATGTATATATGTATGTATGTAAATAATATCCCACTCAGCATTTAGGTGATTCAATTTTGAATTTCCCTACATATCAATACATTTTGATTACTCTTTCTGACTAAATAATGAGTTATCATACAATTGAACAAAAGAAATAACCAAATATGAATTCTTTTGATGATAAAAACTAAAAAGCATTTTTCGATCACTTTTTGGAATCATTTTTGAATCAAATGTCTTTACTTTAGGTGATCAGAAATTTATAATCATTTTTCATTCAGCTTTCTGAATCTTTTATGAATATATTTGTTGACTGAATAATTAATTTTATACTTGTTCAATTTTTTCAATCATGAAGCTAAGAAAAAATATATAAAAATCTTATTATTATGCAAAATACCCAGCCAGCATTTTTTGAAAATTTTGATCAAAAAATATTCAAATATCATACCCCAAGATGATTAAAAACGTTCAAATTTAAAAGCATTTTCTGTTCGAAAATTAACGTATCGTCGGGAGAAAAATGTACCATAAATGTGATTATTCTTGAATAATAATTTATGATTCATATTTCGAAACGCTTTTTGTTCATATCTGACATCATTGTAAAATTGGGCTCTAATTGTTTTAGCGTAATATTTGAATGCTTTTCACAGTCATTTTCTGATCATATTCGTGAACATATTTCAATCATTTTGGTTGAGATTTTTGAATAATTTTTGGATGCGATTATCATGCATTTATTCTTCATATATCATACAAAATAAGATACTACATGCTAATCTTATTTCATCAGGGGAAGAAAGCATGTGGAAGTGAGCTATTTGAACCAAAGGTTATTTGCAAACAAACTAGACCAATATACACCTGCGACTACAACATCCAGCATCAGCTATGATCGCCAACATCTTAAAATACGATATGGTACGGGATGTTGAAGCCATATCCAGGTACATATGTCTAGAGAGTTTCACTTACCTGGGGTTCAAATAGTTCACAACCTTTGTATTGTCTAATGGATGGATTTGTATTTTCTGGGAAGCCGAAGGTGGAGAAATGGTTGGGGACATCTTTTGTTAGGAGCAGTATATACATATATATATTATTTCTTGTCTTGAAGAATAAAATTTTAACAATTTTTGTTGTTATATCGGCCTACTGATTTTAAGATCGCGGGTTCGAATCGAGCTCAAGGCCTAACAATAATTTTTTATCATTATTATTGTTATGATAAATTTTTTCTTAATTGAAAAAATTTTTTAAATTAGAATAGAAGAAAGAAAAAATTTTAGACAACTGCCAAAGCTCGTTGTATAGATCCATTTCGGGAACTGCTAAATTCCTTCATCGGCAACGTTTAGGCGCCGCTGCTATAACCATTCAGCCATCACAGCGGTTTTTTGTTTGTCTTCATTAATCCTACTTCTATTCTGTTTCGTGCCAATTGATATTCACAACACTGCGACATCTGTTGCAGAATGGCTGTGAAAATTGGACTTGTTTGTTGGCAAAGCTGCCATAGTGTCATATTTTATTGACACTTTTTTCCCCGTGCTCTGGGATGTATTAACAATTTTTGTTGTTATATCGGCCTACTGATTTTAAGATCGCGGGTTCGAATCGAGCTCAAGGCCTAACAATAATTTTTTATCATTATTATTGTTATGATAAATTTTTTCTTAATTGAAAAAATTTTTAAATTAGAATAGAAGAAAGAAAAAATTTTGTGATGGCTGAATGGTTATAGCAGCGGCGCCTAAACGTTGCCGATGAAGGAATTTAGCAGTTCCCGAAATGGATCTATACAACGAGCTTTGGCAGTTGTCTAAAATTTTTTCTTTCTTCTATTCTAATTTAAAAATTTTTTCAATTAAGAAAAAATTTATCATAACAATAATAATGATAAAAAATTATTGTTAGGCCTTGAGCTCGATTCGAACCCGCGATCTTAAAATCAGTAGGCCGATATAACAACAAAAATTGTTAATACATCCCAGAGCACGGGGAAAAAAGTGTCAATAAAATATGACACTATGGCAGCTTTGCCAACAAACAAGTCCAATTTTCACAGCCATTCTGCAACAGATGTCGCAGTGTTGTGAATATCAATTGGCACGAAACAGAATAGAAGTAGGATTAATGAAGACAAACAAAAAACCGCTGTGATGGCTGAATGGTTATAGCAGCGGCGCCTAAACGTTGCCGATGAAGGAATTTAGCAGTTCCCGAAATGGATCTATACAACGAGCTTTGGCAGTTGTCTAAAATTTTTTCTTTCTTCTATTCTAATTTAAAAATTTTTTCAATTAAGAAAAAATTTATCATAACAATAATAATGATAAAAAATTATTGTTAGGCCTTGAGCTCGATTCGAACCCGCGATCTTAAAATCAGTAGGCCGATATAACAACAAAAATTGTTAATACATCCCAGAGCACGGGGAAAAAAGTGTCAATAAAATATGACACTATGGCAGCTTTGCCAACAAACAAGTCCAATTTTCACAGCCATTCTGCAACAGATGTCGCAGTGTTGTGAATATCAATTGGCACGAAACAGAATAGAAGTAGGATTAATGAAGACAAACAAAAAATCGCTGTGATGGCTGAATGGTTATAGCAGCGGCGCCTAAACGTTGCCGATGAAGGAATTTAGCAGTTCCCGAAATGGATCTATACAACGAGCTTTGGCAGTTGTCTAAAATTTTTTCTTTCTTCTATTCTAATTTAAAAATTTTTTCAATTAAGAAAAAATTTATCATAACAATAATAATGATAAAAAATTATTGTTAGGCCTTGAGCTCGATTCGAACCCGCGATCTTAAAATCAGTAGGCCGATATAACAACAAAAATTGTTAATACATCCCAGAGCACGGGGAAAAAAGTGTCAATAAAATATGACACTATGGCAGCTTTGCCAACAAACAAGTCCAATTTTCACAGCCATTCTGCAACAGATGTCGCAGTGTTGTGAATATCAATTGGCACGAAACAGAATAGAAGTAGGATTAATGAAGACAAACAAAAAATCGCTGTGATGGCTGAATGGTTATAGCAGCGGCGCCTAAACGTTGCCGATGAAGGAATTTAGCAGTTCCCGAAATGGATCTATACAACGAGCTTTGGCAGTTGTCTAAAATTTTTTCTTTCTTCTATTCTAATTTAAAAATTTTTTCAATTAAGAAAAAATTTATCATAACAATAATAATGATAAAAAATTATTGTTAGGCCTTGAGCTCGATTCGAACCCGCGATCTTAAAATCAGTAGGCCGATATAACAACAAAAATTGTTAATACATCCCAGAGCACGGGGAAAAAAGTGTCAATAAAATATGACACTATGGCAGCTTTGCCAACAAACAAGTCCAATTTTCACAGCCATTCTGCAACAGATGTCGCAGTGTTGTGAATATCAATTGGCACGAAACAGAATAGAAGTAGGATTAATGAAGACAAACAAAAAACCGCTGTGATGGCTGAATGGTTATAGCAGCGGCGCCTAAACGTTGCCGATGAAGGAATTTAGCAGTTCCCGAAATGGATCTATACAACGAGCTTTGGCAGTTGTCTAAAATTTTTTCTTTCTTCTATTCTAATTTAAAAATTTTTTCAATTAAGAAAAAATTTATCATAACAATAATAATGATAAAAAATTATTGTTAGGCCTTGAGCTCGATTCGAACCCGCGATCTTAAAATCAGTAGGCCGATATAACAACAAAAATTGTTAATACATCCCAGAGCACGGGGAAAAAAGTGTCAATAAAATATGACACTATGGCAGCTTTGCCAACAAACCAGTCCAATTTTCACAGCCATTCTGCAACAGATGTCGCAGTGTTGTGAATATCAATTGGCACGAAACAGAATAGAAGTAGGATTAATGAAGACAAACAAAAAACCGCTGTGATGGCTGAATGGTTATAGCAGCGGCGCCTAAACGTTGCCGATGAAGGAATTTAGCAGTTCCCGAAATGGATCTATACAACGAGCTTTGGCAGTTGTCTAAAATTTTTTCTTTCTTCTATTCTAATTTAAAAATTTTTTCAATTAAGAAAAAATTTATCATAACAATAATAATGATAAAAAATTATTGTTAGGCCTTGAGCTCGATTCGAACCCGCGATCTTAAAATCAGTAGGCCGATATAACAACAAAAATTGTTAATACATCCCAGAGCACGGGGAAAAAAGTGTCAATAAAATATGACACTATGGCAGCTTTGCCAACAAACAAGTCCAATTTTCACAGCCATTCTGCAACAGATGTCGCAGTGTTGTGAATATCAATTGGCACGAAACAGAATAGAAGTAGGATTAATGAAGACAAACAAAAAACCGCTGTGATGGCTGAATGGTTATAGCAGCGGCGCCTAAACGTTGCCGATGAAGGAATTTAGCAGTTCCCGAAATGGATCTATACAACGAGCTTTGGCAGTTGTCTAAAATTTTTTCTTTCTTCTATTCTAATTTAAAAATTTTTTCAATTAAGAAAAAATTTATCATAACAATAATAATGATAAAAAATTATTGTTAGGCCTTGAGCTCGATTCGAACCCGCGATCTTAAAATCAGTAGGCCGATATAACAACAAAAATTGTTAATACATCCCAGAGCACGGGGAAAAAAGTGTCAATAAAATATGACACTATGGCAGCTTTGCCAACAAACAAGTCCAATTTTCACAGCCATTCTGCAACAGATGTCGCAGTGTTGTGAATATCAATTGGCACGAAACAGAATAGAAGTAGGATTAATGAAGACAAACAAAAAACCGCTGTGATGGCTGAATGGTTATAGCAGCGGCGCCTAAACGTTGCCGATGAAGGAATTTAGCAGTTCCCGAAATGGATCTATACAACGAGCTTTGGCAGTTGTCTAAAAAAATTTTTTCTTTCTTCTATTCTAATTTAAAAATTTTTTCAATTAAGAAAAAATTTATCATAACAATAATAATGATAAAAAATTATTGTTAGGCCTTGAGCTCGATTCGAACCCGCGATAATAAAATTTTAATATATTTTTTCTGAACTTCATGATTGAAAAAATGTGTGTATGCGAAAAAATAAGATCTTCAATCAAAAGTAAAATTTTAACAAGTATAAAATTCATTATTCAGTCAACAAAGATTGTCAGCAAAGATTCAGAAAGCTGAATGAAAAATGATTAAAATTTTTGATCACCTAAAGTAAACACATTTGATTCAAATATGATTCCAAAATGTGACTGAAAAACTATATTCAGTTTTTGATCATCAAAGGTAAGCATATTTGATTATTCTTTTTGTTGATTTTTATGAAATATTAAAATTTAATCATCAAAGGACTTCAAAAATGATTCCAAAAAGTGATCGAAAAATGCTTTTTAGTTTTTCATCATGAGAAGTATTCATATTTGATTATTTATTTTGTTCAATTGTATGATAACTCATTATTTAGTCAGAAAGAGTAATCAAATTGTATTGAAATGTAGGGAAATTCAAAATTTAATCACCTAAATGCTGAGTGGGATATATTCTTCAAGACAAAAATAATGTAATGCTGCTCGTGAACGAAGATTTCCCCAACCATTTCACCCCTTTAGCTTCCCACAAAATACATAATGATTAGACAATACATAGGTTGTGAGCTATTTGAACCCCAGGTAAGTGAAACTATCTTGACGTACCTGGATACGGCTTCAACATCCCGTATCGTATCCGTATTTTAAGATGAAGACGATAATGCTGATGTTGGATGTTGTAGTCGCAGGTGTATATCAGTCAAGTTTGTTTGCGAGTTAGCTTTGGTTCGAATAGCTCACTTTCGATTGCTTTCTTCCCCTGATGAAATAAGATTATTATGTAGTATCCTATTTTGAATGAATAAATGCATTATAATGGCATTCAAAAATGATTCAAAAATCTCAAC
The DNA here is from genome assembly GCF_040869045.1 of Eurosta solidaginis. Taxonomy (NCBI): domain Eukaryota; kingdom Metazoa; phylum Arthropoda; class Insecta; order Diptera; family Tephritidae; genus Eurosta; species Eurosta solidaginis. The sequence continues at coordinate 86,098,008 of NC_090321.1, read as the reverse complement.
CAAAACGATTGAAATATATTCACGAATATGATCAGAAAATGACTGTGAAAAGCAGTCAAATATTACTCGAAAACTATTAAAGCTCAATTCTACAATGATATCAAATATGAATAAAAGGCGTTTCGAAATAGGAATCATAAATGATTATTCAAGAATAATCAAATTTATGGTACATTTTTGTGACTTATCTTGTTTGGTTGATTTTCCGACAGGGCGGATAAATGATGTATATTGGAACGATTTTCCGTCATCCCATGTCAAATTTGGTTTTGAGACAAACCGGTTTCGGCGTTGTGCCATCATCAGTGTCGATTTTCGTTCTGATCTGTTGTTGTCGTTTGTCCTGTATTTATAGTTCGTAGGTATATGAGCAGGTATTGTCAAATTGATGCTTGTGTATATTTAGTTATGTGTATGTGCTGTGTGTTCATTCAGAACCGAGGGTGGTTTACTAATCGATTTGTGTGGCTGACTGAGGTAGGTAGAAATCTGTGATTTTAGTCGTTTGACCTTCTTTGTCGGTTTTTTGTTTTGGTGTGTTAATTGTTTTGTGTTTATTTGTTGTTGTGTGTTTGTCTGTTGTACCTGTGTGATTAAGTTGTTTCCTGTAAACAAGTTTTAAAGGCTCGAATATTGTGTCAGAAATTGTGTTTATCTGTTCGTTTATTATTCTACCGTACATTTTTCTCCCGACGATACGTAAATTTTCGATCAGAAAATGCTTTTAAATTAGAACATTTTTAATCATCCTGGGGTATGATATTTAAATATTTTTTGATCAAAATTTAAAAAAAATGCTGGCTGGGACATAACTCCATGAAAACGACATACAACATGGTTTTGAGTGTGAAACTTTTTAGAATTTTTTTTAGAAATCTCGGTTCAAGTCGTAACATCCGTGATCGTATAACTAGTCAAGTAAAAACATGATTTTCGGATTATGACATACGTGAACGTATTACTTCGGTCGTAATTTTGGATCGCAACATACGTGACTGAACGTACAGTTACGTTCCACTTTCAATCGAACACAAACTGGCGATCGTATACACACAAATTTCATTCTAAATGTAAGAAAATTGTTAAAATAGATGAATAAATAAAACACAATAACAAATTTCAAACTCTTATTATTAACAAGGTCGAATTCAAACAAGCTTAATCCAAGCCAAAGGAAATATTTGCGGAATTCATGGCGCGACAACCGCTTTGGTATCGGCTTGCTTCAAATTTAACTTCTGCATAAACTAAAAGCTTCTAAAGTTAAGCGAAATCTCTTCAAGAAACTGCAATAATTTTTTGTTACAAAGAAATGATCCATAAATGATATGCTTGCGCTTTGTTCGATAAGTCCAAATGGTCACTGCACCGCCTTCGGGCTATCTTTTCATCGCCTTCGTTATTACTGGATCTTAAACACAACAATAGAATTGGATCCATCGCAGTTATTTACTTAATTTTTTATATATTTGGCTACCAATTTGACAGTTGAAAATCTATTGTGAGCTAAAAATACAATCCAACCTAATGTGGATCCTAAAATTTGTTGTGAATTTAAAATAAATTATGTTCCGTTTGCTATCGTATATTATAATCCCATTTTCTTTATACGTTTGACGTATCACTTAATTTTCTTTCGTATGGTTGCCGATTCGTGAGCGTATGTTACGATTTGAGCCCTGTTCTTTAATTTTATTTATGAAGCGTAGTTCTCCCACAATATGATCTTTTTGTAATTTGTTGGCCTCCATTAATCAAAAACCTGATGCCAGTACACCTCTCTGAAATAAGAACAGATTAAACATTCCCTTGAAGGGTTTTCAAGCTTGAGTGGCTAACATATTTATTCCGCAAGTTGCATGGTCGAAACTGTTTTAAAGTACGAAGAGGACAAGTCGGCGCTTTCTCACTATTTCAGGTACTCGTATTCTTTAGTAAGCAATGGTGGCGCTAAATTCTGTATCATTACAAAGACACACACCATCATTCGGTCTTTTGAATCTTGCAGATCACCCTCCCAAGTATGAAGACGGAAACGCTCTAGGTTGAGCATTACATCAATAGTTTTACCAGCATATATCATGGGCACTGGTGTCTTTAACTGAATTCAAATAAATTTTGGATAAGACTAATTGTAAGTATGCGTATACCTGCGAGATATGGTAGTTTTATAAATTTGCTTGACTACGTTATTAAACCTCGTCTTAAGTTGATTCTGGACGCCTATACTTTAAAATTTCATTAGCTCATTTTCCTCAACAGGACTGACAGCCTGATTCTGTTTGGCAACAGAGACGCTTAGCGAAGGATACCTGCATTGGCGATATTCTTTACTAATAGTACTTTGAAGCTCCCGATGACCTTTTTGTTGTTGTTGCAGCGATACAGACATTCCCCGAAAATTTTGTGGATTGTTATTAATGCTGATGGTCCTTTGATGGATATAATCCAGTACGTTCCGGCAACAAGCACCATTAAGATATAAGCCCGACCATCTGCAATGATTTAATGTGACCAAATTAAACCTTCTAAGCCATCCCGGCCCATCCCCTAGTTCCATGAGGAACATTGGGTCACCAGAGCTTCGCCTGCTTAAGAAACAAGACTCGGCACCGGTAGGTGGGATAGGCAATTAGGCTGGTGAAGCTATAATTTGCGTTGGCATCCCCTTGAAAGGGTTGCGCTACACAATCTCTTGAATCAATTGCGTATTTTAGTCGCCTCTTGCGACAGACATACCTTGTGCGGGTTATTCTTAGCCCCTTAGCTCCCTGGGGTGTCACGTTGTGGTTTATCGTCTAGCGCTACCTTATTTGAGAGTTTATTTCAGTTTAACAGCAACTTCCCGTCAAAGAGAATGCCGAACCTACGTTACAGTCGGCTACTATCGTTTTGATTATCGTTTTCCCAATCGTATTGCTGATAGCGCTACAAACAGACGAACGACAATCGTTTTGGACACGATAACCCCAGCGGGTTAGGGGTTCAGATTATACCCGCGGTAGGTATGCCTGTCGTAAGAGGCGACAAAAATACCAGATTCAAGGGGCTGTGTAGCGCAACCCTTCAGGTTGCCAGCGCAATATACAGCTTCTCCAAACCCAATTGTCAACCTCACCTATCGACGGCGAATCCTGTGTCACTAACAGACGAGGCTCTGGCGAAGGATGGCCTGAAGGTTTAATGTGGCCATATAAATCGTTCCCGAGATGGTCGGGCTAGCACCTTAATGGCGCTGTGTTACCGGAGCGTACCGGATCTGTATACGGCAAAGGACCATCACATCGATAACACTCCCCAAAGCCTTCGGGGAGCAACTATAGTGTTAACTATTTTGTACTCTACTTTAATTTTTATACTCAGTTGAGCAGAGCTCACAGAGTATATTAAGTTTGATTGGATAACGGTTGGTTGTACATATATAAAGGAATCGAGATAGATATAGACTTCCATATATCAAAATAATCAGGATCGAAAAAAAATTTGATTGAGCCATGTCCGTCCGTCCGTCCGTCCGTCCGTTAACACGATAACTTGAGTAAATTTTGAGGTATCTTGATGAAATTTGGTATGTGGGTTCCTGAGCACTCATCTCAGATCGCTATTTAAAATGAACGATATCGGACTATAACCACGCCCACTTTTTCGATATCGAAAATTTCGAAAAACCGAAAAAGTGCGATAATTCATTACAAAAGACCGATAAAGCGACGAAACTTGGTAGATGAGTTGAACTTATGACGCAAAATATAAAATTAGTAAAATTTTGGACAACGGGCGTGGCACCGCCCACTTTTTAAAGAAGGTAATTTAAAACTTTTGCAAGCTGTAATTTGGCAGTCGTTAAAGATATCATGATGAAATTTGGCAGGAACGTTACTCTTGTTACTGCATGTACGCCTAATAAAAATTAGCAAAATCGGAGAAGGACCACGCCCACTTTTAAAAAAAAATTTTTTTAAAGTAAAATTTTAACAAAAAATTTAATATCTTTACAGTATATAAGTAAATTATGTCCAGATTCAACTCCAGTATTGATATGGTGCAACAAAATACAAAAATAAAAGAAAATTTAAAAATGGGCGTGGCTCCGCCCTTTTTCATTTAATTTGTCTAGGATATTTTTAATGCCATAAATCGAACAAAAATTAACCAATCCTTTTGAAATTTGGTAGGGGCATAGATTTTATGGCGCTAACTGTTTTCTGTGAAAATGGGCGAAATCGGTTGATGCCACGCCCAGTTTTTATACACAGCCGTCCGTCTGTCCTTCCGCATGGCCGTTAACACGATAACTTGAGCAAAAATCGATATATCTTTACTAAACTCAGTTCACGTACTTACCTGAACCCACTTTACCTTGGTATGAAAAATGAACGAAATCCGACTATGACCACGCCCACTTTTTCGATATCGAAAATTGCGAAAAATGAAAAAAATGCCATAATTCTATACCAAATACGAAAAAAGGGATGAAACATGGTAAGGTAATTGGATTGTTTTATTGACGCGAAATATAGCTTTAGAAAAAACTTTATAAAATGGTTGTGACACCTACCATATTAAGTAGAAGAAAATGAAAAAGTTCTGCAGGGCGAAATAAAACACCCTTAAAATCTTGCCAGGTATTACATATATAAATAAATTAGCGGTATCCAACCGATAATGTTCTGGGTCACCCTAGTCCACATTTTGGTCGATATCTGGAAAACGCCTTCACATATACAACTACCACCACTCCCTTTTAAAACTCTCATTAATACCTTTAATTTGATACCCAAATCGTACAAACTCATTCTAGAGTCACCCCTGGTCCACCTTTATGGCGATATCTCGAAAAGGCGTCCACCTATAGAACTAAGCCCCACACCCTTTTAAAATACTCATTAACACCTTTCTTTTGATACCCATATTGTACAAACAAATTCTAGGGTCACCCCTGCTCCACCTTTATGGCGATATCTCGAAACGGCGTCCACCTATGGAACTAAGGAATACTCCCTTTTAAAATACTCATTATCACCTTTCTTTTGATGCCCATATTGTACAAACAAATTCTAGGGTCACCCCTGGTCCACCTTTATGGCGATATCTCGAAAATGCGACCACCTATACAACAACCACCACTCCCTTTTAAAACCCTCATTAATACCTTTAATTTGATACCCATATCGTACAAACACATTCTAGAGTCACCCCTGGTCCACCTTTGTGGCGATATTCCGAAAAGGTGTCCACCTATAGAACTAAGCCCCACACCCTTTTAAAATACTCATTAACACCTTTCTTTTGATACCCATATTGTACAAACAAATTCTAGGGTCACCCCTGGTCCACCTTTATGGCGATATCTCGAAACGGCGTCCACCTATGGAACTAAGGATTACTCCCTTTTAAAATACTCATTAACACCTTTCTTTTGATACCCATATCGTACAAACAAATTCTAGGGTCACCCCTGGTCCACCTTTATGGCGATATCTCGAAACGGCGTCCACCTATGGAACTAAGGATTACTCCCTTTTAAAATACTCATTAATACCTTTAATTTGATATCCGTATCGTACAAACGCATTCTAGAGTCACCCCTGGTCCACATTTATGGCGATATTTCGAAAAGGCGACCACCTATAGAACTAAGGCCCACTCCCTTTTAAAATACTCATTAACACCATTCGTTTGATGCCCATATTGTACAAACAAATTCTAGGGTCACCCCTGGTCCACCTTTATGGCGATATCTCGAAACGGCGTCCACCTATGGAACTAAGGATTACTCCCTTTTAAAATACTCATTAACACCTTTCTTTTGATACCCATATCGTACAAACAAATTCTAGGGTCACCCCTGGTCCACATTTACGGCGATATTTCGAAAAGGCGACCACCTATAGAACTAAGGCCCACTCCCTTTTAAAATACTCATTAACACCATTTATTTGATACCCATATCGTACAAACGCATTCTAGAGTCACCCCTGGTCCACCTTTATGACGATATCTCGAAACGGCGTCCACCTATAGAACTAAGGTCCACTCCCTTTTAAAATACTCATTAACACCTTTCGTTTGATGCCCATATTGTGCAAACGCATTCTAGAGTCACCCCTGGTCCATCTTTACGGCGATATCTCGAAAAGGCGACCACCTATAGAACTAAGGCCCACTCCCTTTTAAAATACTCATTAACACCTTTCTTTTGATACCCATATTGTACAAACAAATTCTAGGGTCACCCCTGGTCCACCTTTATGGCGATATCTCGAAACGGCGTCCACCTATGGAACTAAGGATTACTCCCTTTTAAAATACTCATTAACACCTTTCTTTTGATACCCATATCGTACAAACAAATTCTAGGGTCACCCCTGGTCCACATTTATGGCGATATTTCGAAAAGGCGACCACCTATAGAACTAAGGCCCACTCCCTTTTAAAATACTCATTAACACCATTCATTTGATACCCATATCGTACAAACGCATTCTAGAGTCACCCCTGGTCCACCTTTATGACGATATCTCGAAACGGCGTCCACCTATAGAACTAAGGACCACTCCCTTTTAAAATACTCATTAACACCTTTCGTTTGATGCCCATATTGTGCAAACGCATTCTAGAGTCACCCCTGGTCCATCTTTACGGCGATATCTCGAAAAGGCGTCCATCTATAGAACTTAGGTCCACGCCCTTTTAAAATACTCATTAATACCTTTCATTTGATACCCATATCGTACAAACGCATTCTAGGGTCAACCCTGATCCACCTTTATGGCTATATCCCTAAATGGCGTCCACCTATAGAACTATGGCCCACTCCCTCATGAAATACTCTTTAATGCCTTTCATTTGATACACATGTCATACAAACACATTCCAGGGTTTCCCTCGGTTCATTTTCCTACATGGTTATTTTCCATGTTGTCACCATAGCTCTCAACTGAGTATGTAATGTTCGGTTACACCCGAACTTAACCTTCCTTACTTGTTAAAATAAATATTAATTGAGTTTTCGTGTTAACTTAAAATTTTTAAATAACTTCAAAAAAGAAAATTCTCATTAGTATTAAAATATTTACAACTCAAAAATAAATAAAAACAAGTAAGGAAGGCTAAGTTCGGGTGTAACCGAACATTACATACTCAGTTGAGAGCTGTGGAGACAAAGTAAGGGAAATCACCATGTTGTAAAAGGAACCTAGGGTAACCCTGGAATGTGTTTGTATGACATGTCTATCAAATGAAAGGCACTAAAGAGTTTTTATGAGGGAGTGTGCCATAGATCTATAGATGGACGCCATTTAGGGATATCGCCATAAAGGTGGACCAGGCCTGACTCGAGAATTTGTTTGTACGATATGGGTATCAAATGAAATGTGTTAATGATAATTTTAAAAGGGAGTGGGCCTAAGTTCTATAGGTGGACGTCTTTTCGAGATATCGCCATAAAGGTGGACCAGGGGTGACTCGAGAATTTATTTTGTACGATATGGGTATCAAATAAAAGGTATTAATGAGTACTTTAAGAGGGCGTGGGCCTTAGTTCTATATGTGGACGCATTTCGGAATATCGTTATAAAAGTGGACCTGGGTTGACTTTAGAATGCGTTTGTACAATATGGATATCAAATGAAAGGTGTTAATGAGTATTTTAAAAGGGAGTGGGCCTTAGTTCTACAGGTGGATGCCCTTTCGAGATATCGCCATAAAGGTGGGCCAGGGGTGACTCTAGAATTTTTGTGTACGATATGGGTATCAAATGAAAGGTGTTAATGAGTATTTTAAAAGGGAGTGGGTCTTAGTTCTATAGGTGGACGCCTTTTCGAGATATCTCCATAAAGGTAGACCAGGGGTGACTCTAGAATGCGTTTGTACAATATGGGTATCAAATGAAAGGTGCTAATGAGTATTTTAAAAGGGTGTGGGCCTTAGTTCTATAGGTGGACGCCTTTTCGAGATATCGCCATAAAGGTGGACCAGGGGTGACTCTAGAATTTGTTTGTACGATATGGGTATCAAATGAAAGGTGTTAAGGAGTATTTTAAAAGGGCGTGGGCTTTTGTTCTATGGGTGGACGCCTTTTCGGGATATCGCCATAAACGTGGACCAGGGGTGACTCTAGAATGCGTTTGTACAATATGGATATCAAATGAAAGGTGTTAATGAGTATTTTAAAAGGGAGTGGGCCTTAGTTCTACAGGTGGATGCCCTTTCGAGATATCGCCATAAAGGTGGGCCAGGGGTGACTCTAGAATTTTTGTGTACGATATGGGTATCAAATGAAAGGTGTTAATGAGTATTTTAAAAGGGCGTGGGCCTTAGTTCTATAGGTGGACGCCTTTTCGAGATATCGCCATAAAGGTGGACCAGGGGTGACTCTAGAATTTGTTTGTGCTATATGTGTATCAAATGAAAGGTGTTAATGAGTATTTTAAAAGGGAGTGGGCCTAAGTTCTATAGGTGGACGCATTTCGGAATATCGTTATAAAAGTGGACCTGGGTTGACTCTAGAATGCGTTTGTACAATATGGGTGTCAAACGAAAAGTGCAATAAGTGTTTTAAAAGGGCGTGGGCTTTTGTTCTATGTGTGGACGCCTTTTCGGGATATCGCCATAAACGTGGACCAGGGGTGACTCTAGAATGCGTTTGTACAATATGGGTATCAAATGAAAGGTGTTAATGAGTATTTTAAAAGGGAGTGGGTCTTAGTTCTATAGGTGGACGCCTTTTCGAGATATCTCCGTAAAGGTAGACCAGGGGTGACTCTAGAATGCGTTTGTACAATATGGGTATCAAATGAAAGGTGCTAATGAGTATTTTAAAAGGGTGTGGGCCTTAGTTCTATAGGTGGACGCCTTTTCGAGATATCGCCATAAAGGTGGACCAGGGGTGACTCTAGAATTTGTTTGTACGATATGGGTATCAAATGAAAGGTGTTAAGGAGTATTTTAAAAGGGCGTGGGCCTTAGTTCTATAGGTGGACGCCTTTTCGAGATATCGACATAAAGGTAGACCAGGGGTGACTCTAGAATTTGTTTGTACGATATGGGTATCAAATGAAAGGTGTTAATGAGTATTTTAAAAGGCAGTGGCCCTTAGTTCTATAGGTGGATGCCCTTTCGAGATATCGCCATAAAGGTGGGCCAGGGGTGACTCTAGAATTTTTGTGTACGATATGGGTATCAAATGAAAGGTCTTAATGAGTATTTTAAAAGGGAGTGGGCCTTAGTTCTATAGGTGGATGCCTTTTCGAGATATCGCCATAAAGGTGGGCCAGGGGTGACTCTAGAATTTTTTTGTACGATATGGGTATCAAATGAAAGGTGTTAATGAGTATTTTAAAAAGGCGTGGGCCTTAGTTCTATAGGTGGACGCCTTTTCGAGATATCGACATGAAGGTGGACCAGGGGTGACTCTAGAATTTGTTTTTACGATATGGGTATCAAATGAAAGGTGTTAATGAGTATTTTAAAAGGGCGTGGGCCTTAGTTCTATAGGTGGACGCCTTTTCGAGATATCGACATAAAGGTAGACCAGGGGTGAGTCTAGAATTTGTTTGTACGATATGGGTATCAAATGAAAGGTGTTAATGAGTATTTTAAAAGGGAGTGGGCCTTAGTTCTATAGGTGGATGCCCTTTCGAGATATCGCCATAAAGGTGGGCCAGGGGTGACTCTAGAATTTTTGTGTACGATATGGGTATCAAATGAAAGGTGTTAATGAGTATTTTAAAAGGGAGTGGGCCTTAGTTATATAGGTGGATGCCTTTTCGAGATATCGCCATAAAGGTGGGCCAGGGGGGACTCTAGAATTTTTTTGTACGATATGGGTATCAAATGAAAGGTGTTAATGAGTATTTTAAAAAGGAGTGGGCCTTAGTTCTATATGTGGACGCCTTTTCGAGATATCGCCATAAACGTGGACCAGGGGTGACTCTAGAATGTGTTTGTAGGATATGGGTATCAAATTAAAGGTATTAATGAGGGTTTTAAAAGGGAGTGGCCCTTAGTTGTATATGTGAAGGCGTTTTCGAGATATCTACCAAAATGTGGACCAGGGTGATCCAGAACATCATCTGTCGGGTACCGCTAATTTATTTATATACGTAATATCACGTACAGTATTCCTTCCAAGATTCCAAGGGCTTTTGATTTCGCCCTGCAAAACTTTTTCATTTTCTTCTACTTAATATGGTAGGTGTCACACCCATTTTACCAAGTTTTTTTCTAAAGTTATATTTTGCGTCAATAGACCAATACAATTACCATGTTTCATTCCTTTTTTCGTATTTGGTATATAATTATGGCATTTCTTTCTTTTTTCGTAATTTTCGATATCGAAAAAGTGGGCGTGGTCATAGTCGGATTTCGGCCATTTTTTACACCAATACAAAGTAAGTTCAGATAAGTACGTGAACTGAATTTAGTAAAGATATATCGATTTTTGCTCAAGTTATCGTGTTAACGGCCGAGCGGAAGGACAGACGGTCGACTGTGTATAAAAACTGGGCGTGGCTTCAACCGATTTCGCCCTTTTTCACAGAAAATAGTTACCATCCTAGGAGCTAAGCCTCTACCAAATTTCACAAGGATTGGTTAGTTTTTGTTCGACTTATGGCATTAAAAGCATCCTAGACAAATTAAATGAAAAAGGGCGGAGCCACGCCCATTTTGAAATTTTCTTTTATTTTTGTATTTTGTTGCACCATATCATTACTGGAGTTGAATGTTGGCATAATTTACTTATATGCTGTAAAGATATTAACTTTTCTTTTAAAATTTGAATTTAAAAAAAAAATTTTTAAAAAGTGGGCGTGGTCGTTCTCCGATTTTGCTAATTTTTATTAAGCAGACATATAGTAATAAGAGTAACGTTCCTGCCAAATTTCATCATGATATCTTCAACGACTGCCAAATTACAGCGTGCAAAACTTCTAAATTACCTTCATTTAAAAGTGGGCGGTGCCACGCCCATTGTCCAAAATTTTACTAGTTTTCTATTCTGCGTCATAAGCTCAACTCACCTACCAAGTTTCATCGCTTAATGAGTATTTGGTAATGAATTATCGCACTTTTTCGATTTTTCGAAATTTTCGATATCGAAAAAGTGGGCGTGGTTATTGTCCGATATCGTTCATTTTAAATAGCGATCTAATATGAGTGACCAGGAATCTACATACCAAATTTCATCAAGATACCTCAAAATTTACTCAAGTTATCGTGTTAACGGACAGACGGACGGACGGACATGGCTCAATCGAATTTTTTTTCGATACTGATGATTTTGAAATGAAAGGTGTTAATGAGTATTTTAAAAGGGAGTGGGTCTTAGTTCTATAGGTGGACGCCTTTTCGAGATATCTCCATAAAGGTAGACCAGGGGTGACTCTAGAATGCGTTTGTACAATATGGGTATCAAATGAAAGGTGCTAATGAGTATTTTAAAAGGGTGTGGGCCTTAGTTCTATAGGTGGACGCCTTTTCGAGATATCGCCATAAAGGTGGACCAGGGGTGACTCTAGAATTTGTTTGTACGATATGGGTATCAAATGAAAGGTGTTAAGGAGTATTTTAAAAGGGCGTGGGCTTTTGTTCTATGGGTGGACGCCTTTTCGGGATATCGCCATAAACGTGGACCAGGGGTGACTCTAGAATGCGTTTGTACAATATGGATATCAAATGAAAGGTGTTAATGAGTATTTTAAAAGGGAGTGGGCCTTAGTTCTACAGGTGGATGCCCTTTCGAGATATCGCCATAAAGGTGGGCCAGGGGTGACTCTAGAATTTTTGTGTACGATATGGGTATCAAATGAAAGGTGTTAATGAGTATTTTAAAAGGGCGTGGGCCTTAGTTCTATAGGTGGACGCCTTTTCGAGATATCGCCATAAAGGTGGACCAGGGGTGACTCTAGAATTTGTTTGTGCTATATGTGTATCAAATGAAAGGTGTTAATGAGTATTTTAAAAGGGAGTGGGCCTAAGTTCTATAGGTGGACGCATTTCGGAATATCGTTATAAAATTGGACCTGGGTTGACTCTAGAATGCGTTTGTACAATATGGGTGTCAAACGAAAAGTGCAATAAGTGTTTTAAAAGGGCGTGGGCTTTTGTTCTATGTGTGGACGCCTTTTCGGGATATCGCCATAAACGTGGACCAGGGGTGACTCTAGAATGCGTTTGTACAATATGGGTATCAAATGAAAGGTGTTAATGAGTATTTTAAAAGGGAGTGGGCCTTAGTTCTATAGGTGGATGCCCTTTCGAGATATCGCCATAAAGGTGGGCCAGGGGTGACTCTAGAATTTTTGTGTACGATATGGGTATCAAATGAAAGGTGTTAATGAGTATTTTAAAAGGGCGTGGGCCTTAGTTCTATAGGTGGACGCCTTTTCGAGATATCGCCATAAAGGTGGACCAGGGGTGACTCTAGAATTTGTTTGTACGATATGGGTATCAAATGAAAGGTGTTAATGAGTATTTTAAAAGGGAGTGGGCCTTAGTTCTATAAGTGGATGTCCTTTCGAGATATCGCCATAAAGGTGGGCCAGGGGTGACTCTAGAATTTTTGTGTACGATATGGGTATCAAATGAAAGGTGTTAATGAGTATTTTAAAAGGGAGTGGGTCTTAGTTCTATAGGTGGACGCCTTTTCGAGATATCTCCGTAAAGGTAGACCAGGGGTGACTCTAGAATGCGTTTGTACAATATGGGTATCAAATGAAAGGTGCTAATGAGTATTTTAAAAGGGTGTGGGCCTTAGTTCTATAGGTGGACGCCTTTTCGAGATATCGCCATAAAGGTGGACCAGGGGTGACTCTAGAATTTGTTTGTACGATATGGGTATCAAATGAAAGGTGTTAAGGAGTATTTTAAAAGGGCGTGGGCCTTAGTTCTATAGGTGGACGCCTTTTCGAGATATCGACATAAAGGTAGACCAGGGGTGACTCTAGAATTTGTTTGTACGATATGGGTATCAAATGAAAGGTGTTAATGAGTATTTTAAAAGGCAGTGGCCCTTAGTTCTATAGGTGGATGCCCTTTCGAGATATCGCCATAAAGGTGGGCCAGGGGTGACTCTAGAATTTTTGTGTACGATATGGGTATCAAATGAAAGGTCTTAATGAGTATTTTAAAAGGGAGTGGGCCTTAGTTCTATAGGTGGATGCCTTTTCGAGATATCGCCATAAAGGTGGGCCAGGGGTGACTCTAGAATTTTTTTGTACGATATGGGTATCAAATGAAAGGTGTTAATGAGTATTTTAAAAAGGCGTGGGCCTTAGTTCTATAGGTGGACGCCTTTTCGAGATATCGACATGAAGGTGGACCAGGGGTGACTCTAGAATTTGTTTTTACGATATGGGTATCAAATGAAAGGTGTTAATGAGTATTTTAAAAGGGCGTGGGCCTTAGTTCTATAGGTGGACGCCTTTTCGAGATATCGACATAAAGGTAGACCAGGGGTGAGTCTAGAATTTGTTTGTACGATATGGGTATCAAATGAAAGGTGTTAATGAGTATTTTAAAAGGGAGTGGGCCTTAGTTCTATAGGTGGATGCCCTTTCGAGATATCGCCATAAAGGTGGGCCAGGGGTGACTCTAGAATTTTTGTGTACGATATGGGTATCAAATGAAAGGTGTTAATGAGTATTTTAAAAGGGAGTGGGCCTTAGTTATATAGGTGGATGCCTTTTCGAGATATCGCCATAAAGGTGGGCCAGGGGGGACTCTAGAATTTTTTTGTACGATATGGGTATCAAATGAAAGGTGTTAATGAGTATTTTAAAAAGGAGTGGGCCTTAGTTCTATATGTGGACGCCTTTTCGAGATATCGCCATAAACGTGGACCAGGGGTGACTCTAGAATGTGTTTGTAGGATATGGGTATCAAATTAAAGGTATTAATGAGGGTTTTAAAAGGGAGTGGCCCTTAGTTGTATATGTGAAGGCGTTTTCGAGATATCTACCAAAATGTGGACCAGGGTGATCCAGAACATCATCTGTCGGGTACCGCTAATTTATTTATATACGTAATATCACGTACAGTATTCCTTCCAAGATTCCAAGGGCTTTTGATTTCGCCCTGCAAAACTTTTTCATTTTCTTCTACTTAATATGGTAGGTGTCACACCCATTTTACCAAGTTTTTTTCTAAAGTTATATTTTGCGTCAATAGACCAATACAATTACCATGTTTCATTCCTTTTTTCGTATTTGGTATATAATTATGGCATTTTTTTCTTTTTTCGTAATTTTCGATATCGAAAAAGTGGGCGTGGTCATAGTCGGATTTCGGCCATTTTTTACACCAATACAAAGTAAGTTCAGATAAGTACGTGAACTGAATTTAGTAAAGATATATCGATTTTTGCTCAAGTTATCGTGTTAACGGCCGAGCGGAAGGACAGACGGTCGACTGTGTATAAAAACTGGGCGTGGCTTCAACCGATTTCGCCCTTTTTCACAGAAAATAGTTACCAAATTTCACAAGGATTGGTTAGTTTTTGTTCGACTTATGGCATTAAAAGCATCCTAGACAAATTAAATGAAAAAGGGCGGAGCCACGCCCATTTTGAAATTTTCTTTTATTTTTGTATTTTGTTGCACCATATCATTACTGGAGTTGAATGTTGGCATAATTTACTTATATGCTGTAAAGATATTAACTTTTCTTTTAAAATTTGAATTTAAAAAAAAAATTTTTAAAAAGTGGGCGTGGTCGTTCTCCGATTTTGCTAATTTTTATTAAGCAGACATAAAGTAATAAGAGTAACGTTCCTGCCAAATTTCATCATGATATCTTCAACGACTGCCAAATTACAGCGTGCAAAACTTCTAAATTACCTTCATTTAAAAGTGGGCGGTGCCACGCCCATTGTCCAAAATTTTACTAGTTTTCTATTCTGCGTCATAAGCTCAACTCACCTACCAAGTTTCATCGCTTAATGAGTATTTGGTAATGAATTATCGCACTTTTTCGATTTTTCGAAATTTTCGATATCGAAAAAGTGGGCGTGGTTATTGTCCGATATCGTTCATTTTAAATAGCGATCTAATATGAGTGACCAGGAATCTACATACCAAATTTCATCAAGATACCTCAAAATTTACTCAAGTTATCGTGTTAACGGACAGACGGACGGACGGACATGGCTCAATCGAATTTTTTTTCGATACTGATGATTTTGATATATACCAACCGTTATGCAATCAAAGTTAATATACTCTGTGAGCTCTGCTCAACTGAGTATAATAAATTTTTAAAAATAAAATAAATATTTGGTTTATTACCAAATATAGCAACCTTATCGCTACAACAACAACAACAACACGATAACGTCAAAGGTAATGTGGCAGTAATTCTGTGATCATTGAGATCATGCGACTAGAAGCTGCCTGAATTGTGAAAACCGCACTTTTGAAATTTTCATCCAAGTGTATAGCATTTTTCCTATGTTTGTATGATTTTACATGCAAGTAAGTAAGCCGAAGCAAATGATCTCTGTCAAAGAAAAGAGATGGCATGTTCGCTCTTAGAAATTGTGCACATATATTTCTTTAAACTTCAAATGTATTTGATCCATCATTGGCATTCTTCCATAATTGTTTTCAATTAATGAGGGCAATGAAAAATAACAATGGAAAAAAGAAAACAAAAATAGCACGCTCGCGTTGTATTGCCAATTAATATAATATATATGATATGTATTATTAGGGTGGTTCTATTATATTTTCATTCGTCCTACCTGAAGCATCTTTGACACGAGTGGATTTCCTTATCGACTTATTCATGAAAATAAAGGTTAGAAACTTGACCAACGGCGATGAGCTAGCTTTTTAAAAATTAGGGAATCCTCAATCAATATAATTCTTCTGTTAAAAGAACTGTATTCATTGGCATAAGCCAATTTTAAGGAGAAACATACGCACACGGCACTCACTACTTTGTTATTATGACTATCTTGGCACTGAGATTTCCGTCATATCAATCCCACTGCTTTATTTTAACAGTTTTCAATGATTATTTTAGGGGAACATTAATAATTGTTGGTTAACAGAGCTAAGTTAGTGGCCACTGTGGTGTGATGGTATCGTGCTACGCCTACCACACCGAAAATTATGGATTCAAGGCATGAAGGAGGAGTCCTTGTAAATTGCCTAAATTTGTGCGAAGATATATAATACTGAAATTGACCCGCAGTTCGATTGATTTTACCAGCCTTTTTTCTTTCAGTATAGAAGAGAGTTACTTTCCGGAACCCCGTAAAATAGTTAATTGATAGTTTTTTTGCAGGGTTGGCATACATCAAATGAAACTTAAAATTTCGAAAACAACCGCAAAATCTGAAGTGAGGGCCAAAAGCACTTCTGCATACATAGGTTGAGACATATATTGACGTCAATAATGTTTTTCTATGAACAGGTCTTTATGTCACTTATAAGGGGACATTTTTGAACTTCTAACGATATACAATTGCTTTACGAAGGTAAATTTCTGAGACATTGTACGAAATATATCCAAAATTTGATTTTTTGCAAACTTCTTAATTTTATGTAATCTTTTTTTCGAAGGAAAAGTTGAATCACAATATATTATTATTATTATTATTATTATTATTATTATTATTATATGAGCCGTTTATTTTGAAAGTGGCATAAGTCTTTCATGTCGTTTAGGTTCAGTGGTAATTTGTTTGTATCTCTCCTCGCCTCCAGTTTTTTAGAGTCCAATATCCAAAAGATGCAATTCTTATTATTATTTTATACTTGTAGAACCATATATATATGCATTCGTTCAAAAATAACAATGCATTTAAGACCATGAGTTGGAAATGACTTATGCCAATTTCAAAATAAACGGCTCATATGTAAGTATCAAACTATGAAAAAGGTGTCTTTGAATCCTACCTACATATTTTGAATTTGTATTCGAATAGCTGGGCCTACAGCTTTTGTATACTCGACCTAGACTTGAGTTTAGTCTCATAAATAGAGTAATCAATTTTTTTTATTTTGTCATTTTCCACAAAACATTCGACTTTCAGTTAGGACAAAAAGATACACTGAATATTATACACCCTAATGTAATATGATAGATACTATTTCAATTTGCAAATAACCAATTACCAGTCCAATATCTACACTGTTTTGCATGAAGAGTTGTTCAAAGAGTACAAGCGAAAAACCCATTGACCTTTTGTCATATTGAGTTCTTCCTCCATATCATATTACAATAGAGAGACAGCTTTGGTGTTTTGAAGTTCGTAAGAGATCTATGAACTTTTACGTGTTCGCCCGACGTGTATCTAAATTTCTTTGGGTGAATTAAGATTTTCCGTTTCAAGGATCGCGAAAGCCGCTGTTTCTTTGAAGGCAAACTTGAACTCTTTTGTAGCTAAACTACTTGAGCCTATTAACAGAATATTTTATACAAAGTAGGGGATTTTTGTGAAATCAAAGATTTGGTGTTGTTGTTGTTACGGAAAATAAGTCCTTATTGGTCGTAATAAAACAGCATAAATATCGCCCTATAAATTCAAAAACAAGCCTGATAGATCTCGTTAGAGTTAAGCTTTCGCCTTAGTCACGGTGGACTCATTTTAAAAAATTACACCTTGTAGTTAAACTTTTGATTAAACATAAGTTTAAAATTAAAAAGTTAGAAAGGCAGAAGACTGGACTATTTGCCAGAGGGGTGCATATGTATGTATTTGTGATTTTCTAAACATAAGTACTTTGTTTACAAACAGTTTTTTAACGTCATCGAGCCAAACTTAATCAGTTATTGTTGTGCAAAAATGTCTACTAATACGCACAGCGGCTAAATATCTTATATAGCGAGTTTGCCCATCTCTGGATTTGTGTGAACGTATTCATATGTATGCATGTAAATTCATTTCAAGTCACACCTTAAAAGTGTGTTAAACGGATACTGAGTGTATATGATCAATTAACTTCTGTAAAATGTTTAAATGTCGACGCCTATGATTTTATGGTTGCATATTTGTATGTTTCTAGCAACGCCATATTGCAATTGTCCATCTTGTAGCCTCATGGATATACTTGGGAAGGTGCAGACAAGTTTAAATGTGTTTTTTTTTAGCACAATTTCAAATGATTCATAGCAAACAATTTGTAGTTTGATGGGAGAGTTTTGTGAAAGTTTTATTAAAACGGTTTTCTGTATTATGAGAGTATAAACGCGCTGCATATATGTATGTATATGTCAGTCATGCGTATTATGAAATGATTAAAATGATAAACAATTTTCAGTTACTTAGCCGTAATCTTTTTAAGTCCAGATGATATATGCACTTATTCATTTGAACTGGATTGACATGAAGCACGGAACGCACTTAACCATGCTTCCGGCCACTGAGCTTTTCTTTACAACTTTCCCACTTTACAAAAACTAATTAAGGTACAGGGTTATTAGAGCATAACGGTACACAAACCGGGTTGTTACCCGTAGCTCATAACTTTGGAAATGCTCGGAAATTCTGTTACCTTGACTGGAAAGTGGAATCTTTTGGTGTCACACAGAGTTGTTTTTGTTGTTGTTGTTATTCGGTTCTTCGCCCCATCCAATGCGACTGCTCACAAATTATCATGAATATACTTTAACGAAAGTCCAAGGACACTTCCAGTTTCAACAGGGGTGTACCAGAAAGAAAGGGGAGGGGCGTTGGTTCCACATTGCTGTTGAAAAGATGAAAATGATTGATGCACTTGGGGACACGTTACAAGCTGAACAACCATTATGTATGTCGGGGTTGATTCTGGATAGGTAAGAGGTTAACCTGTTACAGTATCCAGATCGAAGTTGAGTTTGAGTGATGCGCGTATTCCTGGTGAGGTTGCGTTCCTCTAATGTGCGTTTAGAGTATTTGACGTTAAGAACGGGGTTCGCCGGACAATTCCTGGCATAGACGTCCGATACACTTTTGTGGATTTCTCTGAGGACCTATTTGTGCACCTTTTTTCATACGGCTAAGTTCTCAGGTGCCCTATTTTCTCATAATGCTTCGGAAATTACTTCTTAAGTCCTTGGGAAGCGGGGCCTTTCCAATCAGATGCCTGTTGGGATTTCCAGGTTTCTGGGTATTCAGGAGAAGCGGTTTATTCAGCATTTCATTTCCCTAGCTTATGGGGAGTGCCCTCGCCTCACGGAGCAAGATGATGACAACCCATAGCAGTTCTCAGAGCGGTATTTTGAGAGGCCTGTAGTTTCTTCCAATGACTAACCTTTATGCTCGGGACCATAACGGGGACGTTTAGAATACAATTGCTTTGTAAGTGGTAATGAGCGTATTTTTATCTTCCCTCAAGTGCTACTGGCAAGAGATTTGAGGACCTTATTACCGATCTGAATTTAAGACACAATTGCGGATGCATGCTCGCCACCCATGTAGATCACGCAGTGTTTTATGTCTTCATTGATTCACTAACAGTTCAAAAATTCTCCGAGGTTTTTAACTCGAAAAAACAATTCAGTGTTAGCATCTCTTAATAAATTATTTACTAAAATAAATACGGACATAGCGGCATATTTCTTTCAGCTCATCCTAAATTTCAGAATTTTGAGTGTGTTTGTACGTTTTATATTAAAACAGCTAAATGATGCCATGCTTTTACAGTTTTATATGCTTCTCATAATTTCATTATTTATTCTTTCATTTTATTTATTTGAATTCTCAATGCCATATTATTGACGGCGAAAGCGTATTTGCTATAGTTTGACTGGAACAAAAAGCAGACCTGTTTTGAGTGTTTTGTATCATTGCCTCTCAGCATTTTTTTATTTATTTCATTTTAATGATTTTACTGACGTCATAATGTCTGCAAACATTTATTTGTTGCAAAGATATTTCAAAAGTATTTAACTATGTATTACTTTATTATTAACCAAAAATAAGCACTATGAAGAAATTCGAAACTTAAAACGAGCCTGAAAACGCCCTCAGAGATATCCACAAAAAAGATCGCCTGTTGAACCCCGTTCTTAAAAACTAACATCTGGAGCTCGCAGTTGAGGAAAGCGACCGTTACAGGGAGTCGCGCGTCACTCTAGTTCAACTTCTATCTGTATACTGTTATAGGCTAAACTCTTACTTATCCAGAATCAACCCCGACATACCCAATGCATGTCCTGCTTATAACGTGTACCCACATGACACCAATCATCTTCTCAATTGCAATGTGCAACCAACGCCTCTAACACCCTTATCTCTTCTGATCCAACCCTTTTGAAACATCAAGTTTCCTCGGAGTCCAGGTAGAGAATATTGATGACAATTTGTGATGGTCGCACCTATTGGATGGGGCGAAGATATTCTAGCAACAACAACAACCAAAAAATATTTCTTATTAGAAATGTACAAATTGGTTGATAACCACGCCAAATTAATGAACCGTACGATTGTAACTTTGCAAAGAGAACAACTTAGATAATCCTAGTTGAATCGTTGCAAAAATATTTTAAGCGGGTTTGACGCCGCCCATGTTTGAACCTAACTCCAACTCTAACTTTGTTGCTAAAGCGCACAGCTAAATAAATAAATTGCAGTTTGCTTATGAGCGCTCCACCTCCTGACCTGGCAACTACTTCATATAACTACAATCTTGGATTTTTGGATTGCTGCTGTTTTGACAGTGGAATAGGTTTCTTGAAAATGATTGAAATGTAGGCCTTTTATGAAAACGAAATGGTATATTAAGTCTGTCACGTATCTCAAGTTTGTAAGTCCTTAAGGGAGAAGAGACAGACCCACCAAAAAGTATAGGTATTGATTTGGCCATGCTCCTCTGTCCGTCGGTTCGCCTGTCTATTTGAACGCAAACTAGTCCCTCAATTTTTTGAGATATCTTGATGAACTTTTGTCAGCGGGTTTATTTCGGTGGCGGATTAGTCTTTTGTCGGAATAGACCGGATAGGACCACTATAGCATATATACCCCGTACAACCGATTTTTCAGATAAGAAGTTTTTATTAACATCTTCCTCAATTTATCAGTTAGAAACTTCAAATTTCACCACATGCTTCCGCATAATGTTGTCTGAAAAAATCGTAGATATCGGTCGTATGTATAGCATATAACCCATGCAACCAAATGTACAGATAAGAAATTTTTCCCAAATTTCTACACCATCTAAGCAGCCAGAAGCTTCAAATTTCACCAAATGCTTACGTATACAGTATGTATTGTTGTCTTGAAAAATCATATATATCGGTCGTATGTATGGGACATACATACATACCTCATATAAACTGTCATTTCTGACCCATTTTAGCGGCTAGAAGCCGTAATCAAATACTTACTTATACGTCATATTTACTTACTTACTTACTTACTTACTTAATTGGCGCTTAACCGTCTAAACGGTTATGGCCGTCCAACAAGGCACGCCATTCGCTCCTTCGCTCCGCCAACCGGCGCCAATTGGCCACACCAAGGGAGTTTAAATCGTTTTCCACCTGGTCCTTCCAACGGAGTGGGGGCCACCATCTACCTCTGCTTCCATAGGCGGGTTCCGATAGAAACACTTTCTTGGCCGGAGCAGCATTTTCAATTCTCATAACATGGCCTAGCCAGCGCAGCCGCTGCGTTTTAATTCGCTGGACTATGTTGATGTCTGCGTATAGCTCGTACAGCTCATCATTAAATCTTCTTCGGTACTCGGCATCGCCAACGCGTGGAGGTCCATAAATTTTTCGAAGAACTTTTCTCTCGAACACTCCCAAAGCCGCTTCATCTGCTGTTGTCATGGCCCATGCTTCTGCCCCATATAGCAGGACGGGTACGATAAGTGACTTGTAGAGTATGATTTTCGTTCGCCGAGAGAGGACTTTACTTTTCAGTTGCCTACCTAGTCCAAAGTAGCATTTATTGGCAAGATTTATTCTTCGCTGGATTTCAGTGCTGATGTTGTTGCTAGTGTTGATGCTGGTTCCCAAATAAACGAAGTCTTTTACTATTTCGAAATTATGGCTGCCAACAGTAGCGTGATTGCCAAGGCGCGTATGCGCTGACTCTCTGTCGATGACAGCAGGTACTTCGTTTTGTCCTCATTCACCATCAAACCCATCTTTACCGCATCTTTTTCCAGTTTGGAGTAAGCAGAACTAACAGCGCGGGTGTTTAGGCCTATGATATCAATGTCATCAGCATATGCCGGTAATTGCACACTTTTATAGAATATTGTTCCAGTGCGGTTAAGTTCTGCAGCTAGTATAATTTTCTCCAGCATCAAATTAAAGAAATCGCATGATAGGGATCATCCTGTCTGAAACCTCGTTTAGTTTCGAACGGCTCGGAGAGGTCCTTCCCAATTCTGACTGAGCTGATGGTGTTGCTCAACGTCATTTTGGACAGCCGTATAAGTTTTGCGGGGAAACCAAATTTAGACATAGCGTCATATAGGCAACTCCTTTTCGTGCTGTCGGAGGCGGCTTTAAAATCGACGAAGAGGTGATGTATGTCGATTCTCTTTTCACGGGTTTTTTCCAAGATTAGGTGGACTGTGAAAATCTGGTCGATGGTAGATTTACCAGGTCTGAAGCCGCACTGATAGGGTCCAAACAGCCGGTTCACGGCTTCAATCTTTCGCACAATACACTTGAAAGGACCTTATATGCGATATTAAGAAAGCTGATTCCACGATAGTTGGTGCATTTTGCAGTATCCCCCTTCTTTTGGACTGGGCAAAGAACACTTAGATTCCAATCGTCGGGCATGCACTCGTCCGCCCATATTTTGCTAAGAAGCTGTTGCATGCGCCTGACCAACTCCTCGCCGCCGTACTTGAATAGCTCCGCAGGCAATCCATCAGCGCCCACGGTCTTGTTGCTTTTCAATCTGGTTATTGCTATTCGTCATATTTTGTTCGGATAAATGACTCATAGTCATAGCTATCTCATGCGGACCACAAGAAACGTCATACTTTGTATCCTCACACAAAGTACATACATAATTTTTTTTTAACTCAGCTGAGCAGAGCTCACAGAGTATATTAATTTTATTCGCATAACGGTACCCCGTAACGGAATAAACTAATCGCGATAGATATATAGACGATATATCAAAACGATCTGGGCGAAAAAAGATATTCATTTAGCCATGTCCGTTCATCTGTCCGTTAACACGATAACTTGAGTAAATTTTGAGGTAGCTTGATGAAATTTGGTACGTAGGTTCCTAGGAACTCATCTCAGATCGCTATTTACATGAACGAAATCGGACTATAAAAACGCTCACTTTTTCGATATCGAAAAATCGAAAAAGTGCGATAATTCATTACCAAAGACGGATAAAGCGAGAAACTCGGTGGGTGGGTTGACCTTATGGCGCAGAATAGAAAATTAGTTAAATTTTGGACAATGGGCGTGGACCGCCCATTTTTAAAAGAAGGTAATTTAAAAGTTTTCCAATCTGTAATTTGGCAGCTGAGTATGTAATGTTCGGTTACACCCGAACTCAGCCTTCTTTACTTGTTTATTTTAAATTTAGTCGCTTAAGTATATATGTACATCTGTTCTCTATATATTACATGGGTATTACGAATGGGAGTGTGTGAACGCTATCGTGAGTTGGAAAGGGAAGCGAGACGCCTTTTCAGGAAGAAAAAAGCAGAAGCAGAAAGGCCACCAGGAATAACGCCCGAAAATTTTACCAAAAAATACGGCGACAGAGGGAAGGTTTTAAAACCGGGGCAAACTCCTGTAGGAACGAAAACGGCGACTTTGTAACTGATGTCCAGAGAGTGCTTAGATTATGGAGGGAACACTTCTCTGCTCTCCTAAATGGAAGCAGCGATTCACCGCGCAGAGATGAGGAACCCGATCCCGCAATCGATGATGATGGAATATATGTCCCCCCGCCCGATTATGACGAAGTTAGAATAGCAATAACCAGATTAAAGAACAACAAGACCGTGGGCGCTGATGGATTGCCTGCGGAGCTATTCAAGTACGGCGGCGAGGAATTGGTAAGGCGCATGCAACAGCTTCTTAGCAAAATATGGGCGGACGAGTGCTGGCCCGACGATTGGAATCTAAGTGTTCTTTGCCCAGTCCAAAGGAAGGGGGATACTGCAAAATACACCAACTATTGTCGAATCAGCCTTCTTAATATCGCATATAAGGTCCTTTCAAGTGTATTGTGCGAAAGATTGAAGTCCACCATGAACCGGCTGATTGGACCTTATCAGTGCGGCTTCAGACCTGGTAAATCTACCACCGACCTGATTTTCACAATGCGCCAAATCTTGGAAAAAACCCGTGAAAAGAGAATCGACACACATCACCTCTTCGTCGACTTTAAAGCCGCCTTCGACAGCACGAAAAGGAGCTGCTTATATGCCGCTATGTCTGAATTTGGTTTCCCCGCTAAACTTATAATAATAATAATAATAATAAACCCAACGGATTAATACCCTCCAAAGCCCGCCCAACCGACACGAGGGGCGCATCCGCATGACGCACGGATTTGTTTTTGTTTTTGCCGAGTTGTTGATAGGCGGAGGTTTGTTAAGCGTTGAGATCTAAAACTACTCAGCTACAGAATAAAAATCATCAGCTGAGTATTATATACAGAACAGTAGAAAATTATACATATAGTAAATTGTTAAATAAGTTAACGATTTAACATATAAAGAAATTTTTATTTTTTTATTTTTATTTTGTTACGAGTTAAGATAGGATAGGACAGTTTTACTTATAGTAAAAAGTGAATCCTTTATATCAAATGAATTCGAGTGAGAGTTAAAATCATAACACAAACACCGGAAAGATTCATTTAATTCGAAATTAGTTCTACACTGCCTCAAAAGAAGAGGTTTGTAATGTCTTGACGCTCGTGATGGGACATTGAAGTTTACTTCGTTCAAAAGAAAGGGGCTAGAAATTAGTCCATTCAGTAGTTTAGCCATAAATAATACGCCTAGCATTTCTCTATGGCTAGCGATAGTTGGAAGATTGATAAGCCTTAACCGACTAGTATAAGGTGGAAGATTATACGCAGAGTCCCAATGAAAATTCCTTAAAGAAAAAAGTAAAAATTGCTTCTGTATTGACTCAAGCCTATCTGCATGAACTTGATATCGTGGATTCCAGACTACTGATCCATATTCTAGTATCGGTCTAACTAATGTGGTAAAAAGGGCTTTGGTCACTAAATTCTTTAGGCCATCTCTTCACGAATGATAGAACACTTCTAGCCTTATTGGCAGTAGTCATATTATGAAGGTTGAAACTAAGTTTAGCATCCATCGTGACTCCCAAGTCAACAAAATAATTTACTGATGCAAGACAAAAATTATCAATTACGTAAGAGGCTGCTGGCAAAGATCTCCGAGAGAGGCACATGAACTTACATTTATTGATGTTCAGCGGCATTGAATTTGGTTGCACCAAGCAACCAAACAGTTTAAATCCGCTTGAAGCAATGGACGTTCTTCAATAGACGCATAAGACCTAAAAAGTTTTACATCATCAGCATACATTAAGATTTTGGAATATTTTATTATGGTGCAGATATCATTAATAAATAGCAAGAACAGAATTGGACCGAGATGACTGCCCTGTGGGACGCCAGAGGGAACATTAATGACCTCTGAAAGAGTATTTTTAAAAATTACTTGTTGCGTTCTACCGCAGAGATAAGAAGATATCCACTGAGTGAGACCTGGTTGGAAACCAAGTCGATCCAGCTTGTGGATATGCAATGAATGGGAAACTTTGTCAAATGCTTTACTGAAATCAGTGTAAATAACATCGGTGTGAAGATTTTCTCTAAATCCATTAGAAACATGCGTTGTGAATTCAAGTAGGTTGGTAATGGTAGATTTGCCTCTACAGAATCCATTTTGAGAGTCTGCAATCAATGCAGAAGTGGAAAATGTTAGCTGATTAGTAACAATTGCTTCAAACACCTTTGGGATGGCAGAAAATTTTGCAAATCCTCGATAATTTTCTACACATGACCTACTGCCGTTTTTGTGGAGGGGTATTAGAAAAGATTGCTTCCAAGCAGAAGGAAACACTCCATGTTTTAGGGACATGTGGAATAAATCAGTTAGGGGCAGATAAATGTGTTCTGCATATCTTTTGAGAAAACATGTGGGAATTAGGTCAGGACCGTATTTATAAGATTCCTTCAAAGAAGTTAAATATGTAAGAACATCTTCTGGAGATATTGATGGAATATTAATTGCGTTAAGTGAGTTAAGTTGATACGGGTATTCACTAGACAAAGAAATTAATTCAGCGGAATAGTTAGATTTGAAAAATTGTGCAAATAAATTAGCAATAACTTGATCGTCACTAGAGAAATCATTACGGTATTTCATACCAGAAGGAAAGCCTTTAACCCTACGTTTAGAGTTCACGAAATTATAGAAAGCTTTCGGATAGCGAGTTATTTTCTTTTTTATGGCACAGAGATAGGTATTGTAACACTTTTTATTTAATTCAAAATATTTATGACGCAATATAGAGTACTTCAAGTAGTCGGAGTGTGACCCCGTCTTCTTGTACAGCTTGAAGGAACGCGATTTTTTGTTTTATAAAGATTTCAGTTCTTTGGTGTACCATATTTGGACTAGTTCAGTGAAAACACGTTTACGCTTAGGTACATGTATTTCCAGAATAGCGTGAATGACGGCGTTGAAGTCAGAAACGTTTTTGTCAATATCTGCACCGTATTTGGGCCAAGCTATTGTAGATAAAATTTGGTTGAGTTTATTAAAATTAGCATTCGCGAATTCGAATCTAAAACTAGAGTCGTTTTCTGTGGTAGTGCAACTCCGAGAACTTTCTTCCAATTCGTAAACTATTTCCAGCGAAGGATCGTAAGGATCCTCAGGTACAGAAAGAGGTTCACCCCTCTTAGGAATTGATTTTGATGTATCATCAACAAATACCAGATCAAGTACCCTCCCGTACATGTTTGGAACCATATTTATCTGTCTTAGGCAAAGTTCAGTTATTTCAGCTAAAAAGTCGATGCTGGAGAACTTTGAAGAAACCGGTACAATACCATGGTCGGATGTGGTCCATGATACTTGCCGAAGATTAAAATCACCCAAGACAATTATCGAGTCAATAGGCTTCAACATTGAACTGATATCTTTCAGTAACGAAATATGGTTCATATATACCGAAGGATCTGAAGATGGTGGGATATAGCAAATGGCAATATAGGTAAAACCTATTCCCAGCTGGGTTCTTATGCACGGCTATGCAAAATGACGTTGAGCAACACCATCAGCTCAGTCAGAATTGGGAAGGACGTCTCCGAGCCGTTCGAAACTAAACGAGGTTTCAGACAGGGTGACCCCCTATCGTGCGATTTCTTTAATTTGATGCTGGAGAAAATTATACTAGCTGCAGAACTTAACCGCACTGGAACAATATTCTATAAAAGCGTGGAATTACTGGCATATGCTGATGACATTGATATCATCGGCCTAAACCAGGGCCGCCGAGAGAAAATCCGGGCCCGGGGTCAAAAAAATATGTGCCTCATAATAAAATGAATGAATTCTCAAAATCAAAATTACCATTTTTTATATATTTATATGCATTTGTATATACAAAGTATATTTAAGCGTATACATGCATACGTATTAGGCTGGGTCGATTTATTAACCGATATCGCGCCATCGATTTTTCGGTAGGATTTGGGTTTAGCAAGAAAATGTTCCACTACGCATACCCAAAAAAATAATTTTCGAGCCTGCGGAAAAAAATAGCGAAAGGTTCAATTTTTCAACCAAAACACTCCCCAAAACCCAAAAGATATCTGTTTTTTTTTTTTTCAAAAAACTGTTATCGCCATAGTTTTTACATACATACATACATGTACATCGCTGTATAAGAATTTGAGTCATACCGAATTTTTCTGCTGGAACAGAAAACGAATTCAACTTTATGCTACAAAGCCAACGCCAAAAACCAACAACACCTTATGCGGGGTGCAGAGACGTTAAGAGATTTTTAAAATTTGTTGAAATTTAAAATGATTGCTATATACGAAAGGTGATTAAAGGTGTGTTTTGTTTATTTTCTGTAAGCAAAAAGCTTGGATAGCATTTTGAGATTCCCGGGCCCCTCCAAAGCCCGAGCCCGGGGTAATGACCCACTCAGCCCACCCACCCCCCCCCCCCCCCTCTCGCCGGGCCTGGCCTAAACACCCGCGCTGTTAGTTCTGCTTACTCCAAACTGGAAAAAGAAGCGGTAAAGATGGGTTTGATGGTGAATGAGGACAAAACGAAGTACCTGCTGTCATCGAGCAAAGAGTCAGCGCACACGCGCCTTGGCAATCAGGCTACTGTTGGCAGCCATAATTTCGAAATAGTAAAAGACTTCGTTTATTTGGGAACCAGCATCAACACTAGCAACAACATCAGCACTGAAATCCAGCGAAGAATCAATCTTTCCAATAAATGCTTCTTTGAACTAGGTAGGCAACTGAAAAGTAAAGTCCTCTGTCGGCGAACAAAAATCATATTCTACAAGTCACTTATCGTACCCGTCCTGCTATATGGGGCAGAAGCATGGACCATGACAACAGCAGATGAAGCGGCTTTGGGAGTGTTCGAGAGAAAAGTTCTTCGAAAGATTTATGGACCTCTCCGCGTTGGCGATGGCGATTAGCGAAGAAGATTTAATGATGAGCTGTACGAGCTATACGCAGACATCAACATAGTCCAGCGAATTAAAACGCAGCGACTGCGCTGGCTAAGCCATGTTATGCGAATTGAAGATGATGCTCCGGCCAAGAAAGTGTTTCTATCGGAACCCGCCTATGGAAGCAGAGGTAGAGGGCGGTCCCCACTCCGTTGGAAGGACCAGGTGGAAAACGATTTAAACTCCCTTGGTGTGACCAATTGGCGCCGGTTGGCGGAGCGAAGGAGCGACTGGCGCGCCTTGTTAGACGGCCATAACCGTTTAGACGGTTAAGCGCCAATTAAGTAAGTAAGTAATTACGAATGGGATAACATTATTGTTCAGCTCCATTCATGGAAGGTATGAAGTCGTCGGCACCGCCGAAGACAGTCCCATTCTTTGTTGTTCATTGAGTAATTCATGAGAGTGACGTGTGCGTCTAGTTATGGAAAGACATATTTTGTCATAGCCGTTTGATCCAAACATTTGCAGTGTAGCGACGAGAATCTTTTACCTTCCACAAGCTTTTTATTTGCTTTTTCACAATTTAATTTTCGCATCCTTTACACTAAAGTGTTATGCGTTTTTGTAGCACCATTTACACACCAAGCCAGACAGACTAGACACCATAGTCTAAATTGATTCATCTCTGCTACTGCGGAAATTGTCTATGAGTTATATTTTATGCCTCCTTTGCCCTAACGCAGATGTAATGGCTGAAATGATACTGGAGACTTACACTTCCTTTACTCGTATTCATACTCAACATCAAACTCACACAGATGAAAGGGGGAGAGGACGTATGTATCTGCAAGATAAGATAAAATAAGAGTTTGACTCGCTCCAGTGTTCACTCACTGTCGCACAATTTCTAAATGTGCTGCTTGAGGTCAAAATATGTTTGGAAATATAAAGATATAAGAGCTAAATATTGGTAAGTAATGAAGGAAGGATGAAGATAAAGCGTGACTTTTGCCTTTTCACTCAATCTATATTACTTGTGTATACATGTGTATGTGAAAGTGTGTACGTATGTACACGAAGGCAAAATTTAAGCTCTTAATTATTTTATGTCAGCCTTTTCTCTCATATTCGTTCAGAGAAGGCAACGCTTGCTACTTTAAGTATTTGTGAAACAAGTAAGGAAGGCTAAGTTCGGGTGTAACCGAACATTGCATACTCAGTTGAAAGCTTTAGAGACAAAATAAGGGAAAATCACCATTTAGCAAAATTAACCTAGGGTAATCCTGGAATGTGTTTGTATTACATGGGTTTCAAATGGAAGGTATTAAAGAGTATTTTAAAAGGGAGGGGGCCATAGTTCTATAGGTGGACGCCATTTCGTGATATGGCCATAAAGGTGGACCAGGGGTGATCCTAGAATGTGTTTGTACGATGTGGGTATCAAATTAGAGGTATTAATGAGGGTTTTAAAAGGGAGTGGCCCTTAGTTGTATATGCGAAAGCGTTTTCGAGATATCGACCAAAATGTGGACCAGGGTGACCCAGAACATCATCTGTCGGGTACCGCAAATTTATTTATATATGTAATACCACGAACAGTATTCCTGCCAAGATTCCAAGGGCTTTTGATTTCGCCGTGCAGAACTTTTTCATTTTCTTCTACTTAATATGGTAGGTGTCACACCCATTTTACAAAGTTTTTCTAAAGTTATACCAATCCAATTTCCATGTTTCATCTCTTTTTTCATATTTGGTATAGAATTATAGCATTTTTTTCATAATTCGTAATTTTCGATTTCGAAAAAGTGGGCGTGTCATAGTCGGATTTCGGCCATTTTTTATACCAAGGTAAAGTGAGTTCAGATAAGTACGTGAACTAAGTTTAGTAAAGATATATCGATTTTTGCTCAAGTTATCGTGTTAACGGCCGAGCGGAAGAACAGACGGTGGACTGTGTATAAAAACTGGGCGCGGCTTCAACCGATTTCGCCCATTTTCACAGAAAACAGTTATCGTCATATAATCTATGCCCCTACCAAATTTAACAAGGATTGGTAAATTTTTGTTCGACATTAAAAGTATTCTAGACGAGTTAAATGAAAAAGGGCGGAGCCACGCCCATTGTTGAGGACAAACGCTTTCAATAGTTGGGAACCACTGGTGTTTCTTCATTCACAGCTGTTCGCCACAAAGCTGCACTGTGGTTGGAAATCTACCGGTGGTTCTCTTTCGAAGTTAGGGTTCGTTAACGCTGCGCTCAACTGCAAAGGTATAGTCTTCTACTTACGACAGCATTTGAGACAGCGTTACACAGTAGGATTTTCAATCTAAGGTAAAATACGTACTTTTCGGTAATACTAAATCTTAGAAATTGTTATATCTATTGATATTCATTATTATATTATTAATTTTAAATTCGATTTTTCACCCGCATATATTTTCGTATATGCGGTTTCTTTTTCTTCAATAAACTTATACACCTTTATATTATACTTTATTAACTCCTGTTGTTTTCATTTCTTTGTTTCGTTCTTTCCACTTTTCGAGTTGCCGTGAGGTCGAACCGGCATACTATTTTGTTTGTGTAGACAAACACCCATTTTGAAATTTTCTTTTATTTTTGTATTTTATTGCACCATATCATTACTGGAGTTGAATGTTGACATAAATTACTTATATACTGTAAAGATATTAAATTTTTTGTTAAAATTTTACTTAAAAAATTTTTTTTTTTTAAATTGGTCGTGTTCGTCACCCGATTTTTCTAGTTTTTATTTAGCGCACATATAGTAATAGGAGTAACATTCCTGCCAAATTTCATCACGATATCTTCAACGACTGCCAAATTACAGCTTACAAAACTTTTAAATTGCCTTCTTTTAAAAGTGGGCGGTGTCACGCCCATTGTCCAAACTTTTACTAATTTTCTATTTTCCGTCATAAGGTTAACGCACCTACCAAGTTTCATCGCTGTATCGATCTTTGGTAATGAATTATCGCACTTTTTCGGTTTTTCGAAATTTTCGATATCGAAAAGTGCGCGTGGTTGTAGTCCGATTTCGTTCATTTGAAATAGCGATCTGAGTTGAGCGCCCAAGAACCTACATACCGAATTTCATCAAGATACCTCAAAATTTACTCAAGTTATCGTGTTTACGGACGGACGGACGGGCGGACATGGTTAAATGAATTTCTTTTTTCGGCCAGATCATTTTGATATATCGAAGTCTATATCTATCTCGATTAGTTTATGTCATTACGGATTACCGTTATGCGAACAAAGTTAATATACTCTGTGAGCTCTGCTCAGCTGAGTATAAAAACAAGTGTATTCAACTCTTGCTTGCCGTGGTGTGTCCTATTCTATCCCTCATGTAAAATTGATGCTTTTAGATACCGTGAGGAGTTTTACTTCTCTATTGTATTGAAAGTTGGTAATGACACCAGAATCGTATATAAACGTATTGACATAAATGTAAATAAATAAAACTATTTTGTCAGAAGTTGATTGGCGCCAAATGAATAAATAACTACAACAGAACACAAAATATATCAGAGCAAATAAAAATTGTTGATGCAAAATTTCTAAATATTTTATAGCTTAAAACGAGCAACTTTATATTTTACGTCGTATTTCAATATAAATATTTATAACTAGAGTTGCCATCTTCATCTCTTCCTAGTTGTTCGTCACCAAGGATGCATTAAAGAGCTTGTCAATTATTGAAAATAACCAAATTTGTAAATCAGGTTTAAAATACACTTTGAAGATCAATGTAACTTTTAAGCCAGGGGTTTCAGTGTCAGTTGAAACTATAGTTAAAATTGGCGAGCGCTTAAGCTTGCAGTTTTTGATGTTAAGGTAGTGCGGATTTCAGCTGCAGTTAAAGTTCGGCACATTTATGCCCGCGTTTTATGTGCGTGTAAACTGCAATTCAAGCTGACTAGTATCTAATTCTGCTTATGCTGAGATGCGCTGCAGAATTTTATATTATCGAACAAAGTGGCAAGGTTAAACTCCTGTCAACTTCAACTGTAGTTTACGCTCGCACTGAAAATTCGAAATGGTTAACTAGCTAAAGTATGGCATTTTCTTTTCTGACAACAATATCGCCTTTTTGGTTTTTCTCAGCTGACTCGTAAGTTTGTATGTTCCTTTCACAAAATACTTCCCAACGACAAAAGGGGTACCATTACCTCCAAACTCAGCCTTTTTTGTAGAGCGCTTGTATCCTAGATAAAAAGAGTTTAAGAGTGCAACGTGAGGGTAACATTTTTTTAAGAAAAGAAAACGACATTAAACTCGCATTGCAAACCGGACTTAAAAGAATGAAACTGAGGCTTTTATAAAAGGGCGTGCCGTCGGGTGCGTTTAATCCATTTGTTATATTTAAATTTAAAAGAGCATTATGTATTACGCACCGCCAATGCGTATTTTCAATATTATGCAAGAAAATAGGTGTGATTCAAACAGATCTAGCCCTAACAGTGGTTTTAGTATAACCAACAAAAAAAAATAACTTTACAAGAGAATGTTTTCATGCTAAGGGGAAAAATTCCAAGCAAAAATGTTGGTATTATGTTACTATAAAACAGGTGAAATAGTCCTTACTTTTTTCTTGTAATTCTGCCCTTTGGAAACATGGGTTGGAAACTTGCAAACCTTTTTCTTTTAAATTTAATTTTTATTGCTTGCACTAAAGTTGCTGCTAGGACTCGATATTGTTCATAGAATGAGATGTTTAAACTATATTTCCGTCACATACCTCGAAACGTTTTAAGGTTTTCTCTCTTGAAAGCCCATAGAGTCATTTAAGAAATAGACGACGACAAAATTGTTGCACACTTTAAGGGGGTTACATTCCTCTCTAATTCTCTCTGGTCTATAATTGCCCCAGTCTCTCTTATTTCCGCGGGCATACTGCCATTTTTCACAAAAATTTGCTTTTAAGACCTGCAGGTACATAACAAGAAATGGTCGAATTCTTAGAAATACAATTTAGTAACCTAACTAAGAGATTTTTCTTGAGATTTTTATCCAATAATCCCAGGGGACTAAAACTGCATTACCGTTAGTTTCTTTTTTATCAACCAAAGGCTTTTCATGTGATATTGTAGATAAAGTTAGTTATTGAACACCTTTTAGACTCTAAATAAATCTTTTCATTTTCCTCATCTCTTGATCTCCGATAGATAGTAAACTTCACAAGCCCAATCAACAAAAAATTAATCATGTTTTTAACAGAATATACGGTTAAAAATTAGAGCCCAAATCTGAAATTTCTTTGTACTACACTTATGACCGAACCAAATTTGATTTAAAATTTTGATTATAAAATATGATAGTAGCGTGCTCCGCTTACCACATAGAAGATCCTTGGTTCACACCCCTGGAAAAGCAACATCAAAATTTTAGAAAAAAGTTATTTCAATTAAAAGAAAATTTTTGTAACGGGGTCGCCCCCGGCATTGTTTGGCAAGCACTCCGAGTGTACTTCTGCCTTGAAAAGCTCTCAGGGAAAACTCGTCTGCCTTGCAGATGCCATTCAGAGTCGGCGTAAAACAAATAGGTTCCGTCACGCCAAATTTGTAAGAAAAATTGAAAGGGGCAAAACGCAAAATCGAAGAGAAGCTTGGACTAAAATCTCTTCGGAGGTTATCGCGCCCTATATTTATTTTTTTTTTTTACATATTTGGTGTCCTATTTATTTGTTAAGATGCAGGTTTTAACTGTGAAAAATTTTTGAAAAGTACCAACAAGTACGAAAAATAATTTCACTTGAAAAATATGAACCAACCTTAGCCAAAGCGAGTGTCAAATTCTTCTTCTTATGCTTTGCTTGCAACAAAAGTTGTAAGTTGACTACTTTTCATGTCAGATGGCGCCAGTATCGCTCAATCTCCGTTCTCTATAAAAATACGTGCAATCTGCTCATAATACACAAGATTGCATTAAACACATATTTCTGCTGTTTATGTGACGTGGCTTTTAAAATAACAATATGTACACATCTGGAAACATATATGTACATACTATATATACATGGGGTATTCCATCCCATTTCGACCAATTTTGAACCCGACCCCTTTAGAATTGGCTGAAAGTTTTTCTTCTTTTTCTAGCTTACGAAAGACGTTTTTCAGAAGTTTTTCAAATTTTTTCATCCAACTCAAAAAAAGTTATGAATTTTAAAAAAAAACACCGTTTTTGTTTTCAAAATGCTATAACTTTTTCAAAAATTGACCGTTTGGGATAGTTTTTTTTTGTAATTTTTCAGTTTTTCGAGATATTTCGAATTTCGCCCTTTTTTTCTCATAAAAAACTTCAATCAATTC
This sequence comes from Eurosta solidaginis, assembly GCF_040869045.1. Classification (NCBI taxonomy): domain Eukaryota; kingdom Metazoa; phylum Arthropoda; class Insecta; order Diptera; family Tephritidae; genus Eurosta; species Eurosta solidaginis. Next base: position 86,063,046 of record NC_090321.1, on the reverse strand, counting down.
TGCAATCGTCCCCGCTAATCCCGGAGTGGACCGAGAATTTTTTTTGTTTTTTATTTATTTATATCATATTTATAAAAAAACAAGTAAGGAAGGCTAAGTTCGGTTGTAACCGAACATTACATACTCAGTTGAGAGCTATGGAGACAAAATAAGGAAAATCACCATGTAGGAAAATGAACCTAGGGTAACCTTGGAATGTAGTTGTATGACATGTGTATCAAATGGAAGGTATTAAAGAGTATTTTAAGAGAGAGTAGGCCATAGTTCTATGGATGGACGCCATTTAGGAATATCGCCATAAAGGTGGACCAGGGCTGACTCTAGAATTTGTTTGTACGATATGGGTATCAAATGAAAGGTGTTACTGAGCATTTTAAGAGGGAGTGGGCCTTAGGTCTATCGGTGGACGCCCTTTCGAGATATCGCCATTAAGGTGGACCAGGGGTGACTCTAGAATGTGTTTGTACGATATGGGTATCAAATGAAAGGTGGTAATGAGTATTTTAAAAGGGAATGGGCTTTAGTTCTATAGGTGAACGCCTTTTCGAGAAATCGCCATAAAGGTGGACCAGGGGTGACTCTAGAATATGTTTGTACGATATGGGTATCAAAGGAAAGCTGTTAATGAGTATTTTGAAAAGGAGTGATCCTTAGTCCATAGGTGGCCGCCGTTTCGAGATATCGCCATAAAGGTGGACCAGGGGCGTCTCTAGAATGTGTTTGTACGATATGGGAATCAAATGAAAGGTGTTACTGAGCATTTTAAGAGGGAGTGGGCATTAGGTCTATAGGTGGACGCCTTTCCGAGATATTGCCATTAGGGTGGGCCAGGGGTGACTCTAGAATGTTTGTACGATATGGGTATAAAACGAAAAGTGTTACTGAGCATTTTAAGAGGGAGTGGGCAATAGGTCTATAGGTGGACGCCTTTTCGAAATGTCGCCATTAGGGTGGGCCAGGGGTGACTCTAGAATGTGTTTGTATGATATGGGTATCAAATGAAAGATGGTAATGAGTATCTTAAAAGGGAGTAATCCTTAGTTCTATAGGTGGACGCCTTTTCGATATATCGCCATAAAGGTGGACCAAGGGTGACTCTAGAATGTTTGTTCGATATGGGTATCAAACGAAAGGTGTTACTGAGCATTTTAAGAGGGAGTGGGCATTAGGTCTATAAGTGGACGCCTTTTCGAGATATCGTCATTAGGGTGGGCCAGGGGTGACTCTAGAATGTGTTTGTACGATATGGGTATCAAACGAAAGGTGTTACTGAGCATTTTAAGAGGGAGTGGGCATTAGGTCTATAGGTGGACGTCTTTTCGAGATATCGCCATTAGTGTGGGCCAGGGGTGACTCTATAATGTTTGTGCGATATGGGTATCAAACGAAAGGTGTTACTGAGCATTTTAAGAGGGAGTGGGCATTAGGTCTATAGGTGGACGCCTTTTCGAGATATCGCCATTAGGGTGGGCCAGGGGTGACTCTAGAATGTGTTTGTACGATATGGGTATCAAATGAAAGGTGGTAATGAGTATTTTAAAAGGGAGTAATCCTTAGTTCTATATGTGGACGCCTTTTCGAGATATCGCCATAAAGGTGGACCAAGGGTGACTCTAGAATGTTTGTACGATATGGGTATCAAACGAAAGGTGTGACTGAGCATTTTAAGAGGGAGTGGGCATTAGGTCTATAGGTGGACGCCTTTTCGAGATATCGCCATTAGGGTGGGCCAGGGGGACTCTAGAATGTTTGTACGATATGGGTATCAAACGAAATGTGTTACTGAGCATTTTAAGAGGGAGTGGGCATTAGGTCTATAGGTGGCCTTTTCGAGACATCGCCAATAGGGTGGGCCAGGGGTGACTCTAGAATGTTTGTACGATATGGGTATCAAACGAAAGGTGTTACTGGGCATTTTAAGAGGGAGTGGACATTAGGTCTATAGGTGGACGCCTTTTCGAGATATCGCCATTAGGGTGGGCCAGAGGTGACTCTAGAATGTTTGTACGATATGGGTATCAAACGAAAGGTGTTACTGAGCATTTTAAGAGGGAGTGGGCATTAGGTCTATAGGTGGACGCCTTTTCGAGATATCGCCATTAGGGTGGGCCAGGGGTGACTCTAGAATGTGTCTGTACGATATGGATATCAAATTAAAGGTATTAATGAGGGTTTTAAAAGCGAGTGGCCCTTAGATGTATATGTGAAGGTGTTCTCGCGATATCGACCAAAATGTGGACCAGGTGATCCAGAAAATCATCTGTCGGATACTGCTAATTTATTTATATATGCAATACCACTAACAGTATTCCTGCCAAGATTCCAAGGGCTGTTGATTTTGCCTTGTAGAACTTTTTCATTTTCTTCTACTTAATATGGTAGGTGTCACACCCATTTTACAAAATTTTTTCCAAAGTTATATTTTGCGTCAATAAACCAATCCAGTTACCATGTTTCATCCCTTTTTTCGTATTTGGTATAGAATTATGGCATTTTTTTCATTTTTCGTAATTTTCGATATCGATAAAGTGGGCGTGGTTATGGTCGGATTTCGGCTATTTTTTATACCGAGATAAAGTGAGTTCAGATAAGTAGGTGGGATAAGTTTAGTAAAGATATATCGGGTTTTGCTCAAGTTATTGTGTTAACAGCCGAGCGGAAGGACAGACGGTGGACTGTGTATAAAAACTGGGCGTGGCTTCCACCGATTTCGGCCATTTTCACAGAGAACAGTTACCGTCATAGAATCTATGTACCTACCAAATTTGAGAAGGATTGGTAAATTTTTGTTCGACTTATGGCATTAAAAGTATTCTAGACAAACTAAATGAAAATGGGCGGAGCCACGCCCATTTTGAAATTTTCTTTTATTTTTGTATTTTGTTGCATCATATCGTTACAGGAGTTGAATTTTGACTTAATTTACTTATATACAGTAAAGATATTAAATTTTTTGTTAAAATTTGAATTAAAAAATTTTTTTTTTTTAATAGTGGGCGTGTTCTTCATCCAATTTTGCTAATTTTTATTTAGCACATATATAGTAATAGTAGCAGCGTTCCTGCCAAATTTCATCATGATATCTTCAACGACTGCCAAATTACAGCTTGCAAAACTTTTAAATTACCTTCTTGTAAAAGTGGGCGGTGCCACGCCCATTGTCCAAAATCTTACTAATTTTCTATTCTACGTCATAACTTCAACCCATCTGCCAAGTTTCATCGCTTTAATTGCCTTTGGCAATGAATTATCGCATTTTTTCGGTTTTTTGAAATTTTCGATATCGAAAAAGTGGGCGTGGTTATAGTCCGATATCGTTCATTTTAAATAGCGATCTGAGATGGGTTCCCAGGAATCTACATACCAAATTTCATCAAGATAGCTCAAAATTTACTCAAGTTATCGTGTTAACGGACGGACGGACGGACGGACGGACGGACGGACATGGCTCAATCAAATTTTTTTTCGATCCTGATTATTTTGATATATGGAAGTCTATATCTATCTCGATTCCTTTATATATGTACAACCAACCGTTATCCAATCAAACTTAATATACTCTGTGAGCTCTGCTCAACTGAGTATAAAAATGATGCCAAATGGTCAATTTTTGAAAAAGTTATAGCATTTAAAAAAAAACACCGTTTAAAAGCACTATTTAAAATGAACGATATCGGACAATAACCACGCCCACTTTTTCGATATCGAAAATTTCGAAAAATCGAAAAAGTGCGATAATTCATTACCAAATATGCATTAAGCGATGAAACTTGGTAGGTGAGTTGAGCTTATGACGCAGAATAGAAAACTAGTAAAATTTTGGACAATGGGCGTGGCACCGCCCACTTTTAAATGAAGGTAATTTAGAAGTTTTGCAAGCTGTAATTTGGCAGTCGTTGAAGATATCATGATGAAATTTGGCAGGAACGTTACTCTTATTACTTTATGTCTGCTTAATAAAAATTAGCAAAATCGAAGAACGACCACGCCCACTTTTCAACAAAATTTTTTTTTAATTCAAATTTTAAAAGAAAAGTTAATATCTTTACAGCATATAAGTAAATTATGCCAACATTCAACACCAGTAATGATATGGTGCAACAAAATACAAAAATAAAAGAAAATTTCAAAATGGGCGTGGCTCCGCCCTTTTTCATTTAATTTGTCTAGGATGCTTTTAATGCCATAAGTCGAACAAAAATTAACCAATCCTTGTGAAATTTGGTAGAGGCTTAGCTCCTGGGACGATAACTGTTTTCTGTGAAAAAGGGCGAAATCGGTTGAAGCCACGCCCAGTTTTTATACAAAGTCGACCGTCTGTCCTTGCGGTCGGCCATTAACACGATAACTTGAGCAAAAATCGATATATCTTTACTAACCTCAGTTCACGTACTTATCTGAACTCACTTTGTATTGGTGTAAAAAATGGCCGAAATCCGACTATGACCACGCCCACTTTTTCGATATCGAAAATTACGAAAAATGAAAAAAATGCCATAATTATATACCAAATACAAAAAAAGCAATGAAACATGGTAATTTTATTGGTCTATTGACGCAAAATATAACTTTAGAAAAAAACTTGGTAAAATGGGTGTGACACCTACCATATTAAGTAGAAGAAAATGAAAAAGTTTTGCAGGGCGAAATCAAAAGCCCTGGGAATCTTGGAAGGAATACTGTACGTGGTATTACATATATAAATAAATTAGCGGTACCCGACAGATGATCTTCTGGATCACCCTGGTCCACATTTTGGTAGATATCTCGAAAACGCCTTCACATATACAACTAAGGGCCACTCCCTTTTAAAACCCTCATTAATACCTTTAATTTGATACCCATATCGTACAAAAACATTCTAGAGTCACCCCTGGTCCACCTTTATGTCGATATCTCGAAAAGGCGTCCACCTATAGAACTAAGGCCCACGCCCTTTTAAAATACTCATTAAGACCTTTCATTTGATACCCATATCGTACAAACAAATTCTAGAGTAACCCCTGGTCCACCTTTATGGCGATATCTCGAAAAGGCGTCAATTTGATACCCATATTGTACAAACGCATTCTAGAGTCACCCCTGGTCCACGTTTATGGCGATATCCCGAAAAGGCGTCCACCCACAGAACAAAGGCACACTCCCTTTTAAAACACTTATTACACTTTTCGTTTTACACCCATATTGTACAAACGCATTCTAGAGTTAACCCAGATCCACTTTTATAACGATATTCCGAAATGCGTCCACCTATAGAACTTAGGCCCACTCCCTTTTAAAATACTAATTAACACCTTTCATTTGATACTCATATCGTACAAACAAATTCTAGAGTCACCCCTGGTCCATCTTTATGGCGATATCTCGAAAAGACGTCCACCTATAGAACTTAGGCCCACTCCCTTTTAAAATTATCATTAACACATTTCATTTGATACCCATATCGTACAAACAAATTCTCGAGTCAGGCCTGGTCCACCTTTATGGCGATATCTCTAAATGGCGTCCATCTATAAATCTATGGCCCACTTCCTCTTAAAATACTCTTTAATACCTTCCATTTGATACACATGTCATACAAACACATTCTAGGGTTACCCTAGGTTCCTTTTACAACATGGTGATTTCCCTTACTTTGTTTCCACAGCTCTCAACTGAGTATGTAATGCTCGGTTACACACGAACTTAGCCTTCCTTACTTGTTTAAATATGTTTTTAAATTACTTTTCGTAAAAAATACAAAAAACTATAAAGTTTTTTTTTTCAATTAAATAAAAAAAAAAATTCTCGGCCCACTCCGGGATTAGTGGGGATGATTGCAGAATTGAGTGAAGTTTTTTATGGGGAAAAAAAGGGCGAAATTCGAAAAATCTCGAAAAACTGAAAAAATACAAAAAAAAAACTTTAAACATTTTTTTGAATTTTTTCCGAAAAGTACATTTAAAAACAAATTTAAAAAAAAAAAATCCCAAACGGACAATTTTTGAAAAATTTATAGCATTTTGAAAACAAAAACGGTGTTTTTTTAAAAATTCATAACTTTTTTTGAGTTGGATGAAAAAATTTGAAAAACTTCTGAAAAACGTCTTTCGTAAGCTAGAAAAAGAAGAAAAACTTTCAGCCAATTCTAAAGGGGTCGGGTTCAAAATTGGTCGAAATGGGATGGAATACCCCATATATATATTGCGCTATTCTAATATGATCCGTGAGTACTGCCTTTTATGTGCTTTCAAATTGAGGTCGGCGTTAATCGAGTAAGAAATACAATATAATAGAATTGTAATGATTTAATATTCTATTGTGGATAAGCATTTGTGAAAATAAAAAAAATTCACATTTTGCATTTTAACAAACGTTAACGCTTCAAATAATCACGCTCGAGTTACAAGCTGCGGTTTGTTGAACCACAGGCCGCCACTGACTGATTCCCCATACACGTCTTCAAAAATATATGTATTTATGTAATTCCCTGCACTAAAAGTAGATACGCATACATACATATATACAAATTTCATATAATATACAAAAACAAATACCACTTATTACATTTTTACATATGACACATATTTTTGTTGATAATAATAATGATTCAGTAACAATGGAATTTCAAATTCTTAAACATATGTACATAAGAGTTTACTGCATATAAATACAGTGAGACAGTGAAAAAAACTTTTCTCCGCCCAATAGAGGTGGACACCTCAAGGAAGTGGGTAGCTATTTTAAAATAAAATTTTTATATTACACAGCTCTAAAAAGTATATAAGCCTGCTCTTTGATGGAGATCTATGAACCTGACTAGGTATTGAAGGGTGGATCAAAGGCGCGGGAATGTCCAAAAGTACGATATGCGTTTAAGCCGGTGGAACGAAATTAATGGAACTCGGACGATCGTACAAACAGGCAGATCACTAAAGCATGCTAAGTCAAATTTTCGGTCTAGAAAAAGTTAGTGGGGCGGACCCCAGAAAACTTCTAGGCTTTCCTAACAGCACGTAGTTATTCCATATGTCATCGGTTTTTAGTTTGGTGGTCAAGTAAACTTTTGGTAACACTATGGATACATTCAGTTTATGTGAGATCATTACGGACCGGCCAATTCAATCTAACCTAACTTCAAGCAGTCCGAAATCCTTACTTTTTATTTACTTAAATGTGATACTAAGTAAGTCGTGAACTTTAAAACCCTGAAAGTTTATCTCGTGAAAATTTCGTTCTACATATGTTCATCTGTAACACTTATAAACTACATATCTTATACATACAAAAACCAAGTACGTACCAGGTACGACATATTCTTTCATAATATCTGATATATACATATATATATATGCTCACACTTTATCCGAGGAGTTCACGTCCATCAAAGATATATTTGTTATGAAAACATGTCTCAGGTCCACCGATAAGGGGTTGGTGTCCACTCAGTACAGCTTTTTCTTCCCATTTTATAGGAAATGACTGTCCGCGTCAGGCCAAGAGCGTGTCCCCTTTAAAGGAGGGCAATTCGTTATAAAAATTGTACCTAAAACTTGGTGCATACCTGGGCATCAAACGTCGGGTTGACAGCCAATGCGTAGAGGAAAGATATGATCTTGTTTACTAAGCGGTACAAGGTCCCCAAATTCGATTCATGTCCAAGCAAGGATGAGTCGTCCTGCAGAAGAAACCATGCACAAAATATCTAGGAATCACTCTAGACAGTAAGTCGTCGTCAAAGCTCCATGTGGAAAAGAGAGTGAAGAAGGCTTCGACGGTTCTTTATGTATGTAAAAGGATGCTGGGGTGTACGTGGGATCTATCGCCCTCTCTCTATATCATTGGGTATTTACAGCGATTTTAAAGCCTATTCTATACCATGGAGTCCTTGTGTAATGTACAGCCGCACGAAAAGAACCTACCTCAAAAATTTAGAAGGGGTATGCAGGCTATCAATGCTTAGTGTTACGGAAGCCCCAAGGGCTGCACTGTATGATATTCTACACAATCCACCTGTAGACCTGGTGGGAAAATTAAAAATAAATAATAACTACAACGAGGCTCATTGTTGTGGCCACTTGAGCGCAGACCATACGACCCTAGGAGTATAGCGGCATCAATCACCGAACGAACAGGCTACCTGAATCCGTATCTGCGCTTCGAAGATGCTCTTAGAGGTGGTTGGCACAAGGGTGCCCAAATGACAGACGAGGCGATGCACGCGTTCACGGTGGCTCCATAGTATTGGAAGGAGTTGGGTTTTTGGTATTCTGTTCTGATCCGAAAATAAATAGTTGCCACAAACTAGCAGATCACTGTAGCGTTTTTCAGTGGAAGTAGTAGCCGCATCCAAAGCAGTAGAAACTCTGGAAGAAAAAAGCTTAAACTGCAACCACGTCAACGTTTATATTGACAGCCAAGCATCAATTAAGGCAATAATCTGGCATAGCACAATATCTAAAAATGTATTTGAGTCTAAGCAATCCCTGAAAAGAATTGGGATAGAGAGAAGCATATGTACATCCATATTGGATCCCTGGGCAAATATGGAAAGACGTCCCAATTAGATTTGACGAGATTAACACAAGGCGAGAGTTGACCAAGCGCGGGGCTACAAAGCGTCGCAGATCATGCGTAGGTCTTACAACCTTAGACCAAAAAGTTACTCCTGTCATTAAAAAAAGAGGGCTGTAGCCTCATGACGAGTATTCTGACAGTGATAGCAGATGTGATCGGGTTGGAGGAAACGATGGAGCACGTTTTGTTACACTATGGACTCACGGAACAGCCACTTCAACATTATCTAATCTTGGTGCATCAAAAACTGTCCGGCCAAGGCAGGTGTCCACCTAATAGAGGTGTCTGTTATGAGAGGTTTCTCTGTACACATACATATGTATACAGCTTTCTATGTAGGTAGCGGCTACCCAAAATATATGTATACATACTAAAAACTTAGTATACATATGCACATATTATGTATGTATGTATATGCATAGGTTATAACTGTCAATAGTCTACCTCTCCACTGCATTGTATTTATATATTTTCGTGGCGGTATGTTTAAGCTTTTAATTCATAGGGTGGGAGGCATTTACGCTTTTTTCTATGGGAACTATATACTGACATACAATAAAAATAACAACAGTAAAAACACCAAACAAAAAATATAATAAAAACATAATCTATTCACTCATCAAGTGCAACGAACCGCGCAAAAATTTGCTACATAACGCATTTTATTGACTTGCTGTTTGCTGGGGGGAAGCAAGCTACACACACATACATGCTTATGTATCCACATACATATGAAAGTTTATAAATACGTGTGTGCTATGTATACAAGCAGAAGAGACTATGACATCATTACCAAAAACAAACATAGAATCCATTGAATGAGCTTTGAAAATTTGTTGACGGTGAGAGAATTAAAAATCATATTTAAACAATGCAAATAATTCTCACGACTAGACCTTTTCTTGTTTTAATTTCGACATCGCAAACAAACAAATCAAAATCAAATATTTTTCATAATTGAAAGCGCTCATTTATACCCCAATGGCGCAGTATTGAAGATAAAACAAAAATTTAGTGTAATGTTTTAAGTATTGAAAGAAGCACATGCACATTTAATCTTTATCAAGTAGATATTTTCCATAATTTTCATTAAGACTTGCTGTTTTCAGGATAATACATTTGTATGGTGGCCGCCGTGGTGTGGTGGTAGCGTGATCCGCCTACCACGCCGAAGAACTTGGGTTCGAGTCCCCGGGTAACGCGGCATCAAAAATTAAAAACAACTTTAATTCGTCTAGAATACTTTTAATGCCATAATTCGAACAAAAATGTACCAATCCTTGTGAAATTTGGTAGGGAATAGATTCTATGACGATAACTGTTTTCTGTGAAAATGGGCGAAATCGGTTGAAGCCACGCCCAGTTTTTATACACAGTCGACCGTTTGTCCTTCCGCTCGGCCGCTAACACGATAACTTGAGCAAAAATCGATATATCTTTACTAAATTTAGTTCACGCACTTATCTGAACTCACTTTATCTTGGTATAAAAAATGGCCGAAATCCGACTATCCCACTTTTTTGATATTGAAAATTACAAAAAAATTAAAAAAAATGCCATAATTCTATACCAAATATGAAAAAAGAGATGAAACATGGTAATTGGATTGGTTTATTGACGCAAAATATAATTTTAGAAAAAACTTTGTAAAATTGGTGTAACACCTACCATATTAAGTAGAAGAAAATGAAAAAGTTCTGCAAGGAGAAATCAAAAGGCATTGGAATCTTGGCAGGAATACTGTGGTATTACATATACAAATAAATTAGCAGTACCCGACAGATGATGTTCTGGGCACCCTGGTCCACATTTTGGTCGATATCTCGAAAACGCCTTCACATATACAACTAAGGGCCACTCCCTTTTAAAACCCTCATTAACACCTTTAATTTGATACCCATATCGTACAAACACATTCTAGAGTCACCCCTGGTCCCTCTTATGGCGATATCTCGAAAAGGCGTGCACCTATAGAACTAAGGCCCACTACGTTTTAAATAATCATTAACACCTTTCATTTGATATCCATATCGTACAAACGCATTCTAGTCACCCCTGGTCCACCTATATGGCGATATCTCGAAAAGGCGTCCACCTATAGAACTAAGGCCCACTCCCTTTTAAAATACTCATTAACACCTTTCATTTGATACTCATATCGTAGAAACACATTCTAGAGTCCCCCTGGCCCATCGCTATGGCGATATCTCGAAAAGGTGTCCACCTATAGAACTAAGTCCACTCCCATTTAAAATACTCATTAACGCCTTTCATTTGATACCCATATCGTACAAACACATTCCAGGGTTACCCTAGGTTCATTTTGCTAAATGGCGATTTCCCCTTATTTTGTCTCCAAAGCTCTCAGCTGAGTATGTAATGTTCGGTTACATCCGAACTTAGCCTTCCTTACTTGTTAATGGATAAAAACAACACAAACTATTAAAGTTGTCTAAGTTCGGGTGTAACCGAACATTATATACTCAGCGTCAGCTTCGATTGTACATTTCATTGCAGATAAATTACTTTTCTACATAACACGTGGCACCGCCCGTTAAAAAAAATGTCTCCCCATTTCCTCTTACAATAAAACTTGATAAGTGAAATATCATTGATTCAAAACTATTTTTTGCTAAGTTATAGGTTATTATTCTAGTCTACGACCCTTTTAAACTTGCTTTATATCTAAGTTGCCTTGGTCTTTAACCGATCCCGTCCATTTTTTCTAGAAATATTTCCTGCTATAGGGAAAATTTGTGTACCCAATTTTATTACGATCCGTTAATTTTTCTTTGAGTTATGTCTCCCGAAACATAGAAAATTTCTTAGTCATAAAAGGGGCGGTGCCACGCCCATTTTTTAAAATTTTAAGTTTTTCCTATTTATTGTTATAAATCCACTTGGGAAATAAAATACCATTGATATAAAGCTCTTTTTTGCAAAGATATAGCTTATTTTATTCGTCCAGGACCCTTATAAAAATCTCTTTTATATAAAAGTGGGCGTGGTCCTTAACTGATTTCGTTATTTTTTCTTCAAAGCATTCCTTATAGCAAAGGCAACCTCTCTGCGAATTTTGTTACGATAGGTTTAACGCTTTTTGATTTATGATTAATACTATTTGTAAAATTGATTTTATCACAAGTGGGCGGTGACACGCCCATTTTAAAAATCGTTTTCAAATTTTTATCAAGAGTCTCAATATCAGTCCATACGTCAAATTTCAACATTTTAGGTGTATTATTTACTAAATAATCAGGTTTTATGTGTTTTCCGAAATGTTATATATGTATATAAAAAGTGGGCGTGGTTATCATCCGATTTCGCTCATTTTCAATACCAATCTATTATGGGTCCAGATAAGCTTGTGTACCAAATTTGGTGAAGATACCTCAATATTTACTCAAGTTATCGTATTAACGGACAGACGGACGGACGGACGGACGTAGCTCAATCAAATTTTTTTTTCGATACTGATGGTTTTGATATATGGAAGTCTATATCTATCTCGATTCCTTTATACCTGTACAACCAACCGTTATCCAATCAAAGTTAATATACTCTGTGTGCAAAGCACGCTGAGTATAAAAATAAGAAATACAATCTTATTACATGTCATCCGTTGCTTTAAGCGCACACCTAGGCGTATGAGCGACATTTATTTGTACGTTCATTCCTTCAAATGGCATCAGGATGATTTCACGAATTCGCAAGAAAAGTCTAATTAAGGGCACTAAACTTTAAATTTTATAAACAAAAATGAATGTGTACGAGAGTGTATGTTTTATAGGCGTCGAAATCTTTCAAGTTTAGTCTCCTACTAGAAACAGCATCTAATACTTTGTACAGAGATTCTATATATGACAGAGTAGGAGAAGTTGTACATGGTAGTTAAAGTGGGAGTGTAAATAATAGTAGGAAAGTAAGTGAGAGCGGGAGTGTAAATGAGAATCGGTTAATAAATCGACCCAATCTAATATACATACACACAAATATGCAAAAATAAGGCAATTGGGATAAATTTGCATTTCGGCTTGACGTGACTTTACTAGAGAATGTTTGTCAACAATTAGATCATCGCATTTTCAATTCCCCTTTTAGAGAGATAAGGGTTTGAAGAGATTTACAGGGTATAATCCAAACAGCTGTCGCCTTGTCCGTCCTGATGTCGCGTTGAATCTATTTTCCCCAAAGTATTTAATAAATTATACATAGTTTTACTAAATAAAATGAGACTCCAGGTGGTTATATAATTTTAATTTGTGATATTCTTTTTTTGCATTATTTGGTTGACATACATATATTCAATAAAATCACAACAATGAAGAAATATCATTACAACTGTTTAGATACCAGCTATGCATTATTGATATCAATATTTCGTGCCAACTTTTTATTAGAACAATATGTTTTGTTTTATACAAAGCTATGCAGCTTTAGTTTTTCCGCCTAGATAATATTGGCTAACTAAATTTTAAAACAAGAAGCGAGTATCAAGCACTCGATGTTGATGTGTAAACATAGATACTGGTATACGTCGAGGGAAATTATGTTTTTGTCTTAATTAGAGTTCACCCAGGGATTGAAGTGTACGCACAACAGAGGTAAATTTACCAGAAACAAATAGTTCGGGCTTTTTGATAAGAGCCTTGTCTGCTTCTTATCGGGAACAAAAGATACCGACAAGCTATTGTTTTATTATCGGTTTATAATTGATAGCGATTTACTATCTTCGAGATTTCGATTTATTGTCAGCTAATATAAGCTTGTCATTGTCTTCTTATTGGGTTCTTAATGGTTTCATATAGCAGCACTATATGTGTGTCATCGATTTTATATTAAAGTTTTGTGTTTCATAACAAACAAATGCGTCGACATAAACAAATCGATAAGAAACTGGCGACATAACATAAGGAATCGACAACTTTTCGCTAATACGCCGATAACAAATCAATAAAGTTCGGAAAACATATTGATGTTCTTTAGATAACAAACGGATAACTCGTCGATTAAAAATCGATTTAAATAAATTTAGTTTAGTTTAATTCAATTTAATAAAATTTTATTTTTATTATTCATTTCATTTTATTTTTTACTTTACTTTATTTTGTAAAATTTTTTTTATTTAATTTGAATACCACACGCCTATGCTAACACATTCCTAGTACTGCATATAGTACATACATATGTGACTATACCAATATAATACACTACGCCTGCATTTGCATTCTATATACATATGTTCATGTATCCACCATATAGCATACCATTTAAAAACACTACACTTACTCTTACGTTTAACCTTACATTTGCAGCTTATGCTTACGATCAGGATGCCCTCATACCGTGGGCAGAGCTGCTTACACATCAATAATAGTAACCTATCAGTAACAGTAACGTAGGCAGTATAAAAGCTATACTAGTTGCTAGGATCGCAGCAGGGTCCAATTCACCTTAGATCTAAAAGATTGTGTTCTGTGGCGCACGTCTTCCCTATTTACGCAGATGTCCCGCTAGCATACGCATGTATGTAAATTAAAGTTTAGGTTGGGTAAATTGAGTTTTTAAAAAACTCTTGAACTTTATTTCAATGCTGCTCAAAAACTGACTAAGCTTTACATTTTACTCTTATTTATAACTTACAAATAGTTTACAATAGGAATATTGAATAGGATGTTTATCTTAATACGATACCTTAGTAATTTTACTCCTGGCATTGCATCAGCTGGCTAACGCAATGTCAGTATGTGGGAATGGAATGTTACAACAGATTCCGTAAATAAATCAAATAGCAATGTTTAAAAAATTTGTTTATATTTGCCACCTGATTTCAGTGGAGTCATGTTCCTTAACTCCCCCCTTTCTTCAGATGAAACGTCCCTGTTTCATTCAGTGAATTAGTTAATATTTCAATTTGAGAACTCAAGTTTTTAAATATCTTTTCATTAATTTCAGTTTGTTTTCTTTGCTTAAATATTTTGTATTGATTAGCAGCTTTGGCTAATACTATTATCATAAATATAACTGTTACTATTATTAAACCTATCCAAAATATGGGTTTTGATTTTATTTCACCTTTTATGACATCAATAAAGCTTATATTTTCAAATTTTAAATTTAAGTATTCAGATTCTATATATTTAACAATTTCAAAGCTACTGAATTTATTATTTTTTACATATTTCAATATTTTTGCATCTGTGTTCTCATGTTACATTGTCAATTTTTGACTGATTTTTAAAAGTTACGAGATAAACTCCATGTACATTATGATTGTCAACAGTATGATTTCCTGAAACTAAAATAACACCATCTTTTATTACATCAATTCCTTTATTCCTTTCTATAATTTTTATACATCTAGTCGATTTTCCTAACAAAATATCCACTAAACAAGAATTTGAAGATTTTATTTCACAATATACATTCACTATTTCTTTCTTACAATTTTTAACATTAACATATTGATTCTCACATTTTGCAATCTCTTTTTCGATAAATAACTTACCATCTTGCTTAGCTATTGCTTTAACTTCGTAAAATTTACAATTTAAAAAAATAATATAAATAACTATTAAACCTTTATTCCGTAATATTTTGAAATTAGAAATATCTATTAAATCTATCACACTCAATCATCCATGTTCGTTTGCAATAATGTCTCTAATTTCATCTAAATGTAAAATTGCTGGATTCAAAATTCCTAATTTTCCTAAAGTTATTGTATGAATAATATTCTGTAATTCATTTAGTAAAAATTTATTCCTACGTTTCCTTAGTTGTGTAGCATGTTCATTTTTATTTGCGTTTTTTATTGTCTCTGATAATTGAGAAATAACTTTAAATACTTCTGAATTTGTCATAAATTGTTTGTTGTTATTTAAAATTAACTCGTTTAATTTATTATTTACCAAAACTAAATCGTCGTGATCCGGGGTACCGGCTATCCAATCGACTTCCATAAAGTCCTTAATTCATTAATTCCTCTTTTTAAACGTCTCTCCGTTTTTTTTAATTGCCCTAACAACGTCTGTATTAGCTCTATTTCTGGGTCCATATTGATATGAAACTCGTCACGTATGTCCATTTCCCTAACATTATCATAACCTAAATTTTTGTTGTAATCCTCCTCATCTAGTAGTAATATTTCGGAAAAATAAGTTAAATTTGTAACATGGAAAAGGTCACCAAAGTCGTTGTATAACGCTACGTCTCCATCTTCTATTAATACATAATCTTCTCTTGTATAATCGATTATATCCGTCCCTATTATAGTAATTAATGCCAAAAATATGATTAACTCCATTCCCTGTAATTAAAGTTAAGATTTAATGTTATCTTTATGTACTATTCTATTCCTATAATTGATTCTAACTTTATTTCCTAAATCTTCCTTTACCACTTGCTTTTTAAATCAAGGTTTTAGCTTATTTCTCTCCCCTATAATCTTTTCATATATAACATCGCCACGTTGGTATGTTTTACTAACCCTGTTTCTATTTTCCCTATCTAACATTTTATTTTGCGCAGTCAAAAGCTTTGACCGAACTGCATCAAGTGGCACTTTATTAAAAAGTATTTGAAATGGTTTTTCTTCTATTAATGAGTGAATCGTTTTATTGTATTGATGCACAGCACGATATATCGACTCAGCAAAACTTATTAAATTATTTCGTGTTTAATGCAACGCGCGATTTCTATTACGGTCGAATGCACTCTTTCAACTTGTCCATTAGTTGTGCTATGACCTGGACTACAAAAAATAATTCTTATTCCTAATCTTTGCATTAAAGATTTAAACTGCATTGTAATAAACCCAGGTTCATTATCAACCGTTATTTCCTTTAACTCATGAAAACTTTGGATAACTTCCATTACTTTTTCCTCCAAATTAATTTTATCTTCAATTGGCTTTACTACCAAATATTTAGAATATGCATCTATGCAAGTAATAAATTTCAAATGTTGAGCATAAAATATATGCATCAATATGCACTTGTTTTCCCTCTCTTTCCGGTATTGGAACTTCCCCAATTGGAATCTTTTTCGGATGCCTGTCGTGTTTATTCCTGTTACATACTTCGCAATTTCTTGAATATTGTTTAAATTGCTTATACATATGTTTAATTCCATAAAGCACCTCTGGTGTGCAGTAAATTGCGGTAACCAATTTTGGATTCAGATATTCTGTCAAAACCGAAGGAATATTTTCAGGTTGATCATATTCGATCAAAAAGCGTTTGTTATTAAATGGAAATATGGCTTCTAAGGCTGTAATTCTAGCACCCTTTTCAATAAGGATTTGCTGTTGGAAATGATTTAATGGTTTTTTTGTTGCAGCAATTTGACATTCATCACTACTTTCCGCAGAATGTTGTGTATTACTTAAAGAGTCGCTTGAGTTACTTTCATCATTTTCCGACTCTGTTACATTATTTAAAATTTGCCGGGATAAAGCATCTGCTACCACATTTATTGCACCTGGTTTATAAATAATTTTTGGGGAAAACTCCTCAATAAATGCCCTCCATCTTTTCATTTTGATATTTGGATTTCTTTCAGAAATTGTAAATGATAATGGTTGATGGTCGGTGTGAATCTCCAAATCTCTCACCGAATAAAGGTAATTTCGTAAATTCTTCAATGCCCACACAATGGCAAATAATTCCTTTTCATTTGTCGCATAGTTTTTTTCAGTCGTGGTTAATGTTTTTGAAATAAAAGTCACTGGTCTCCCCTCTTGAGATAACACAGCTCCTACGGCTACATTTGATGCATCTGTTGTTAGAACAAATTTTTTTGTAAAATCTGGTTGTATCAATTCTATCTTCCGACACAACAATCCCTTTAGTTTTTCGCAAGCAGCTATTGCCTCTTGGTCTAGATTGACAATAGTTTTTTTGGATTTATATTGGGAGATTTTACCATTTTCCCCTTGTAAATATTTTGTAATTGGTTTTGCTATTTTAGCATAACCTTCTATAAATTTCCTATAATATCCCGTTAAACCTAAAAATCCTCTAACCTGACGTAGAGTTCTTGGTATTGGATAATTTTTATTGCTTCTACTTTCTTTGGATCGGTTTTAATGACCTTATGAGATACAATGTATCCCAGAAACTCAACTTCTTGCTCGATAAACCTAGACTTTTCTAGAGATATTTTCATATGGGCCTTTTTTAGTACTTCTATTACCAATTCTAAATGTTTCAAATGATCCTCCAAATTACATGAATATACTATAATGTCATCAATGTAGACATGACAAAACTTCCCGATATATTCATGCAAAATATTATTCATAGTCCGCTGGAATATGCTGGGCGCGTTGCGAAGGCCAAAGGACATCCGCACATACTCATATTTCCCGTTATTAACAGAGAACGCCGTTTTTTCAATATCCTCTTCTCTCATTAATATTTGATGAAATCCAGATTCGAGATCTATCGTTGAAAAATATTTTGATTCCCCCAAATTTGAAAGTATGATCTCTGGATTCGGCATCGGATATCTATCCGGAATAGTTTTTTCGTTTATTTTTTTAAAATCAATCACTAAGCGTAGCTTAGGACTTCCATCCTTATTAATTACCTCTTTTGGAACTACCCAACATGGAGAGTTATATGGACTCTTACTTTCCCTTATAATCCCCTTCTGCAATAGACTTTGGACTTCTTCATTAACAAAACCATTAACAGACATTGGATATGGATATTGTTTGGACCAAATGGGTCTTTCCTCATCCATGCGAATTTCTGCTCTGACATCTGTGTTGAATGGTAAATCCAAATCAACATCTTCATGTTCTTTTTTTATAACATCAATTATCTTCTGACGAAGATTTTTTATATTGCCCTCTTTTGGGCTTATTTTATTGTTTGGAATTTTGCTGGTACATTCTTCAGCTGGCGCTGTGGAACGTTCTTGTTCCACATTTGTTCTATTTTTTATATTATCTGTACTATTGCCGGTATTACCGTTGGCTGGCGCTGTGGAACATTTTTGTTCCACAAAGTTCACTTTATCAACCTCACTTTCTTTTTCACAACTGTGCTTCATAGCACTCCTTTCCCCAAATTCATAAATTTTCCCAATTTTATTAACAATTAACTTCTGGTTTTCCAGATCCACTAAAGCGTTGACTTTCCGCAATAAATTATAACCTATAAGGAGATCTGACTCCAAGCTATCCATTTCGTAAAAAATCTCCTTAACACCAAACAGATGAATTTCGTGGTAAAATCTTATTATTGTATAACCATTAATGGTTTTTATCCTCTTATAAATATCCAATTCTTTTGGATTCCTATAAATTCCCTTCCTGATGTACAGGATGTTGCACCTGTAACCACTAAAATTTCAAAATCTTTTTTTATAGCTTGGTCATACAGATATATATATGGCAAGCTTACTCTTGGCCTAAAAAATGGCCTTCATTAATATTATTTACTCGTTGTACTTTTTCCTGTGGTTGCGCACTGACTTGTGCACCTCCAACTCTTTTATTAAAATTGTTGTTTTGCAAATTGTTTCTAACTCCCTGTGGCATATATCTATTACTAGGCCTATTCTCAATTTGCAGGGATGCTACATCCATTGGCTCTGGACGGGTTTTTTTATCGTCGCCGAATATTGGACTATTTTTCTGCGGGTACCTCAAATTATTCTGAAACTCCTGACTTCTCCGATTATTATAAGGAAGTCTGTGGGGAGATGAATTAAAACTTTTCTGCGGGTGGCTTTGCGAATATTGCAAAGCAAATTGTGACCTCATTTGATTGGCATTTAACTCTTGAGCCTTGGCAAGTGCATTTGGCAAATCCTTCGGTGCCAAGGTAAACAATATTTGATCTAATGGGTGATTAACCCAGTTATAAAGGTCCGCAGAGCAGTGGCTCTGTTTTTAGAGTTTAGCTCTTTAGTTATGGGTGAGCTTGTCCCATGAGTCATTATGGTCTTATTTATGAGAAGCGTCAACTTCTCGTTAACCTAATTATAGAAACCTATCAGGGATTTCGATCCCTGTCTCAGGACACTCATCTCCTGTTCGATTATATGACTTGGCCTTTTGTCAGCAAAGGCAAAGTCCAGACGACTTAAAATTGCGTCGAAATTCAAAACTGTTCCGTGATTGGTCAGTATATCATTGGCCTCACGGGTAATTTTATTCCTTAAAATTGTTAACGCCGCGAAATATTTCCTACTTCCCCTTGTGTACAAGGACATGGAATTATTGGCTGCTTCGCGCCAACTTACATAATTATTTATCTTACCCCCAAACTCAGGCAAAGATTTGATAACGTCTAAAGGTTCGTCACAATTTATATTTGAATCTATTTGTTCGGGTACAAACTCGGTCACAGCATCACTGGTGTTGATGGCCTGTATCTGTCGCCTCATTTGCTCTACTTCCGTTCGTAATGATGCCGTACTGGCGGCAATCAATCTAGATATTACATCCATATTAGTGGTACTATTATTACTATTTAGTGACATTTTTGTCAAATCTTCTATCAAAGAATCCAGATCTATATATCCTTTTCAAATCTTCTTTCACAATCTTTCAGCACTTCATATAACTTTTATTTTTTAATTTTGCTTTATCTCTTCTTGTTTTGCTTTCACTTTTATAATCTTCTAATTTATATGTACATACATATAATTATTTATACATACTATGTATTAACATATACCTTAACTATTTTATTCATTAGCTTATGCTTCTTCGCCTTCGGATTCTCCTCCTTCTATTAGATCCTTGTTCGCTTTGTGGATGAATGCTGCTGTTCATATGTTGGTGGTCCTTTCACTTTCTGGAGTTACGTACTTCACGTTTTTAGGTTTCTTGTAAGCTGACAAATATTTTTGTTTCCTTTAATTTTAGAGTGTTTTTTTTTCTTTTCTCTCTTTTTTAGAGATACTTGTTTTATTTTAATTTTCACAGTGTTTTGTTTTTGTTTTCTTTTCTCTCCTTTTTAGAGATACTTGTTTTATTTTAATTTTTACAGTGTTTTTTTTTTCCTTTTCTCTCTTTTTTAGAGATACTTGTTTTATTTTAATTTTCACAGTGTTTTTTTTTTTTTGTTTTCTTTTCTCTCCTTTTTAGAGATACTTGTTTTATTTTAATTTTCACAGTGTTTTTTTTTTGTTTTCTTTTCTCTCCTTTTTAGAGATACTTGTTTTATTTTAATTTTCACAGTGTTTTTTTTTTTGTTTTCTTTTCTCTCCTTTTTAGAGATACTTGTTTTATTTTAATTTTTACAGTGTTTTTTTCACTCTGGAGGACACGCAACCTTTTTACAGGCTATCACTGCGTGGCTCCTGGCAGGATCGCCAATTAAAGTTTAGGTTGGGTAAATTGAGTTTTTAAAAAACTCTTGAACTTTATTTCAATGCTGCTCAAAAACTGACTAAGCTTTACATTTTACTCTTATTTATAACTTACAAATAGTTTACAATAGGAATATTGAATAGGATGTTTATCTTAATACGATACCTTAGTAATTTTACTCCTGGCATTGCATCAGCTGGCTAACGCAATGTCAGTATGTGGGAATGGAATGTTACAACAGATTCCGTAAATAAATCAAATAGCAATGTTTAAACAATTTGTTTATATTTGCCACCTGATTTGAGTGGAGTCGTGTTCCTTAACTTGTATGTGTTTAAAACGTAAGAATAAAATCAGAGAATTTTTCATAGTTTTCACCTCGGCCTCTTTCAATTTATTTATGGCCTCTTTTCTCGCCTTTATGATGTGGTCTGCGTCGGTTTCTAATACTTATTTAATAATTATTGAATATGTTTATAAAAGTCGCTTGGGTGTTTACGCTATGATGGGAATATAAATGCTTATATACATATTTACATATGTCAAAGACGCGAGGTGTAGACACTGAATAAATTAATATGTGTTTCATACTATAAGAATGCGCGTAATAGATGTATATTTACTTAAGGTTTACAAATATTTTATTCACTTTTGTTATAAATTTTTATTTATATTTATTTTTTAATACACATCTGATTTAGCCTTGAATGAATCAAATTTATGTTTATATTTGGTAGTTCCATATAATTAATTACCTCTTTTTCCTATGTTTTCTCCGCTGGTGTACTTATATAAATATATTTCTACAACTAATGAAGCGCCCATACTCCCCTTTAACTTTATGTCAGACTACCTCTATCTTCGGAGTTACACCTCTTACTATTATAAGCTCTTACCATGCCCCCACCCCCACTCCACTTTTTCTCCTTTTATTCACTCCTGCCTCTGCATTTCTCCTTCTCTGCGTCTCTTTTTCCCTCTCCGCCTTTTCCCTCACTTCTATTTCGCTTCATCTATCCTTATCTCTACGTCTTTGTCTCATTCTATCCCTTTCTCAGTTTCTTTTTCCTTCCCTCTTTTCTCCTCTCTCTAGTCCTTCTCACTCTTCTCCATCCAATATTGCCAGTCCCAGTAGGTGGCATGTACATATTTTGTTCCAGTCTCATTCCGAGTCCCAGTCCCAGTCTCAGTCCCAGTCATAGTCCCACTCCCAGTCGGTCCCTGTTTCACTTCCCGTAAAAAAGCATCGTAAATACTTATCTAGGAAAAGGGCTACACTTTAAGCGAAACCAAAAGAGAATTGCCGAAAATAGCAACACGGAGTTTATGCGTTTGAACTCGGCCATTTCATTTCGGACGTATGTACATATGTATGTATAAAGATACCCCGTTTTGAAGTACTCATCAGTAGCTTTCAGTTGATAACCATATCGTACAAACATCAAAATGGGTGTCCCCCTTTCTCTGCTTCCAATTTACGGTGTCGACTGAATACGTATTCGTACATTCGCATTCCATAGCCCATCCAGCGAAGCCTTTGGTCTTTTTGCTCCACCATCTTCATAAATACATAAAGCTTATACAGCTCATCATTTTACCTCCTTACATACTCGCCGTAAAATAAATCTTCTGAAGAAATTTTCTTTCTTTTCTCGACACCGTCTGTGATTCCGAGCCATACAACATCACAGGTGTGATGAGCGACATTTGGCATTTTTTTAGATCTTCCTTATAGTTTATATGGGCGACATGTAAGTCGTGCTCAGGGGGGATGTCGGTACGTTCCGCACCTGCTATATAAATTGTACACAACTAAGATAATGTACTTCGGCATGTCGAAGTGACTGTGGTGATGCTCTCTTCACTTAAGTGAGTCCCAATGTGTTTGAAGAACCTTACGGTGATGCCTTACTTGTCTCATAATAGCCTTATTGTGAGACATGTTAATGGCATTTTAAATTCATTTTATTGTAAGCTCGTTATATTAATTGAATAAAAATTGAGTTTATGTGACAAAATCAAACCTTTTTTACTGCATTACATCACACACTTACAGGAGTTGTACATTCATACATTGGCAGTGACTTTGTGTTGGTTAATTTTTTCAGACAATAGCTTTTGGGTTCTTTTTACATACAATTAAGTACTTGGGCGTGTCGAATGGTCAACGGGTGTACGATGTCAAGTGCACATTAAAACAAGTAAGGAAGGCTAAGTTCGGGTGTAACCGAACATTACATACTCAGTTGAGAGCTGTGGAGACAAAGTAAGGGAAAATAACATTGTTGCAAAAAGAACCTAGGGTAACCCTGGCATGTGTTTGTATGACATGTGTATCAAATGGAACGTATTAAAGAGTATTTTAAAGGAAGTGGGCCATAGTTCTATAGATGGAAGCCATTTAGGGATATCGCCATAAAGGTGGACCAGGCCTGACTCTAGAATTTGTTTGTACAATATGGGTATCAAATGAAATGTGTTAATGATAATTTTAAAAGGGAGTGGGCCTAAGTTCTATAGGTGGACGCCTTTTCGAGATATCGCCATAAAGATGGACCAGGGGTGACTCTAGAATTTGTTTGTACGATATGGGTATCAAATGAAAGGTGTTAATGAGTATTTTAAGAGGGCGTGGGCCTTAGTTCTATATGTGGACGCCTTTTCGAGATATCGCCATAAAGGTGGACCAGGGGTGACTATAGAATTTGTTTGTACTATATGGGTATCAAATGAAAGGTGTTAATGAGTATTTTAAAAGGGAGTGGGCCTTAGTTCTATAGGTGGACGCCTTTTCGGAATATCGTTATAAAAGTGGACCAGGGTTGACTCTCGAATGCGTTTGTACAATATGGGTATCAAACGAAAGGTGTTAATAAGTGTTTTCAAAGGGAGTGGGCCTTAGTTGTATGGGTGGATGCCTTTTCGGGATATCGCCATAAACGTGGACCAGGGGTGACTCTAGAATGCGTTTGTACAATATGGGTATCAAATGAAAGGTGTTAATGAGTATTTTTAAAGGGCATGGGCCTTAGTTCTATAGGTGGAC
Source organism: Eurosta solidaginis (assembly GCF_040869045.1). Lineage (NCBI taxonomy): Eukaryota > Metazoa > Arthropoda > Insecta > Diptera > Tephritidae > Eurosta > Eurosta solidaginis. The sequence goes on along the minus strand of NC_090321.1, from coordinate 86,039,113 downwards.
GCCTTTTCGAGATATCGCCATAAAGGTGGACCAGGGGTGACTCTAGAATTTGTTTGTACGATATGGGTATCAAATGAAAGGTGTTAATGAGTATTTTAAAAGGGCGTGGGCCTTAGTTCTATAGGTGGACGCCTTTTCAAGATATCGCCATAAAGGTGGACCAGGGGTGACTCTAGAATTTGTTTGTACGATATGTGTATCAAATGAAAGATGTTAATGAGTATTTTAAAAGGGAGTGGGCCTTAGTTCTACAGGTGGGTGCCTTTTCGAGATATCGCCATAAAGGTGGGCCAGGGGTGACTCTAGAATTTTTTTGAACGATATGGGTATCAAATGAAAGGTGTTAATGAGTATTTTAAAAAGGAGTGGGCCTTAGTTCTATATGAGGACGCCTTGAGATATCGCCATAAACGTGGACCAGGGGTGACTCTAGAATGTGTTTGTACGATATGGGTATCAAATTAAAGGTATTAATGAGGGTTTTAAAAGGGAGTGGCCCTTAGTTGTATATGTGAAGACGTTTTCGAGATATCGACCAAAATGTGGACCAGGGTGATCCAGAACATCATCTGTCGGGTACCGCTAGTTTATTTATATATGTAATACCACGAACAGTATTCCTTCCAAGATTCCAAGGGCTTTTGATTTCGCCCTGCAAAACTTTTTCATTTTCTTCTACATAATATGGTAGGTGTCACACCTATTTTACCAAGTTTTTTTCTAAAGTTATATTTTGCGTCAATAGACCAATACAATTACCATGTTTCATCCCTTTTTTCGTATTTGGTATATAATTATGGCATTTTTTCATTTTTCGTAATTTTCGATATCGAAAAAGTGGGCGTGTTCATAGTCGGATTTCGGCCATTTTTTACACCAATACAAAGTGAGTTCAGATAAGTACGTGAACTGAGTTTAGTAAAGATATATCGATTTTTGCTCAAGTTATCGTGTTAACGGCCGAGCGGAAGGACAGACGGTCGACTGTGTATAAAAACTGGGCGTGGCTTCAACCGATTTCGCCCTTTTTCACAGAAAACAGTTATGTCCTAGAATCTAAGCCTCTACCAAATTTCACAAGGATTGGTAAATTTTTGTTCGAATTATGGCATTAAAATTATCCTAGACAAATTAAATGAAAAAGGGCGGAGCCACGCCCATTTTGAAATTTTCTTTTATTTTTGTATTTTGTTGCAACATATCATTACTGGAGTTGAATGTTGACATAATTTACTTATATACTGTAAAGATATTAACTTTTCTTTTAAAATTTGAATTTAAAAAAAAAATTTTTTAAAAAGTGGGCGTGGTCGTTCTCCGATTTTTCTAATTTTTATTAAGCAGACATATAGTAATAAGAGTAACGTTCCTGCCAAATTTCATCATGATATCTTCAACAACCCAAATTACAGCTTGCAAAACTTTTAAATTACCTTCTTTTAAAAGTGGGCGTGCCACGCCCATTGTCCAAAATTTTACTAGTTTTCTGTTCTGCGTCATAAGCTAAACCCACCTACCAAGTTTCATCGCTTAATCCGTATTTGGTAATGAATTATCGCACTTTTTCGATTTTTCGAAATTTTCGATATCGAAAAAGTGGGCGTGGTTATTGTCCGATATCGTTCATTTTAAATGACGATCTGAGATGAGTGCCCAGGAACCTACACATCAAATTTCATCAAGATACCTCAAAATTTACTCAAGTTATCGTGTTAACGGACAGACGGACGGACGGACGGACGGACATGGCTCAATCGCATTTTTTTTCGATACTGATGATTTTGATATATGGAAGTCTATATCTATCTCGATTCCTTTATACCTGTACAACCAACCGTTATCCAATCAAAGTTAATATACTCTGTGAGCTCTGCTCAACTGAGTATAAAAATCTAGGTTTCAGTTCTGACGAATGCCAGTCTCAAAGATGATGGGTTGATGTCATAGATATGTACATGCAAACATTTTTACTTTTAAAACGTCTATATTCTTATCTGGCACACTTTCACACGCGGCCTTGTATATGTACATTGAATGTATGTATGTATGTACGCTGTGGGAATAGCATTTAATTAAATTATTTCAAAGTATGACTAATCTACAGTACCATTCACTTTTGTGTATTTTGGTTTGTTTTGCTTTACTTGTTCATATTCTGATTTTTAGTTATTCTTTTATTTGAAAACGTCATCTAGATCTTTAGCCGAATTTTTTTGTCAATAGAGTTGTAAAAAACTACTATGGTGTCGAAATTTATAAAGCAATTGTGCTTTTTTGACGCACTAATTTCAGCTAGGGGCGCTCATAAAGTGTTTGTCAATACCAAGTTCCACAAAATTTACTTTTTACTGTCACTGTTCTCGTTCCCAATAGCCATCATCCCGTGAGATTTCTAGCTCCGTATCATGCTCAATTCTCACGGGAATGCTCTGGATCATTTCGAGACTTGAGATGCAAAGGTCGTGACATTTTTGTACACATGAGTTGTGATAGGCAGATGGTTGTGTTTCATTTAACATATACGGCTAAAGGCCAAGCAGCAACATCTATTTTTGAAAAAGTATGTTTATTTAAGGCAGCGTTGCCAAACTAAAGATAAGAAAGTAACAAATTATCTGGCTCACAAATGGAACCAGACTTCTACGAGGATTTATCTGGCTCAAATAGTTGTTGTTGCATTTACATGCAAAATTATTTATCTTCCTAATGATGACGGGATGATGACTAAAAGGAGCAATTTTGATGATAAAAGATGATTTTCAAAGCCCGTCCACGTCGACGGTTTATATAGTCGAGCTGGTATTTTTGTTTCGCACGCATCTGAGAGTAATAAAGAGTAATCTTTTCCACACTTGTGAACAAAAGATTAAGCCTACTGTACATTAAAATATATACGTATGTATATATACAAACATATGTACATTTATATATCAATATTAATTCAGCTGGTAATCACGGCAATTATCCACCGAAAAATTTTCGTTCTCCACGAATAAGACTCACATAATTCAATCAATCACCAAATCCCGTTTACTGGAATTATTAAATACCAAGTGTAATATCATTTCCGCACGGCAAACGACATACACTAGGGTGGTTTTTATTTCAGCTGTATATATTAAGAAAAATAAAAAATTAGGAGAGGAATCACAGTGGGAGCCGATAAACTTATAGGAAGTGTCCCAGAAATTCAAGCTTAGAACTAGAATTTTTCTAAATATACATCTTGTTACATAGAATATTGCTCCAATGTTTTTCTATTATTTAAACAACATTGCAATCTGTACTTAAAAAAGCTGCTCGTTCTACACTCGTTTCAGAGAAACGAGACGCCGATTTTAAACATCTCTGCAGCGAACAGTACTTGTTTATGAACAGCGCGGAACTGTCGCATCTGATGTCCTATGAAATAGCAATTCCCTCCCACCCGTCTCCTTGCAGACCTTAGGAATTCATTCTTAACTGGTGCAGTCGTAGGTGGTTCTGAAATAGTCACAACCTTGGATTAATTAGTTTCAATACATTTAGCTCAGACTCCAGCGATGGTGGTACAAGTGCGACTGATCCGCTCTTCATTCTTTTAAAACTAGTTCGGAGGTAGTCAATTAAATTGTAGTACGAACCATTCATTTTGCGTGCCTGTCTCTCATTTTTTCTGCAAGGTTACTAGCAAAACAATGAACACAAATATTAAGGTAGTATAGAAGTAAAGGGGCTTTCTATGAGGTCCGTCAAACTGGACCCCCCCCCCCCACGATGGATTCGAAATTTGGTAGGCCAGGTATTATGTGCTATTTATGTGCTAATTTGTTCCCAAAATAAAAAATTTTGTGCTCAAATTTTAAGTACTTTTTTTTAACCTCAAAATGGGGGGTCCAGCTGGACGTCCAGCTAGACCCCCCCTCATAAGCACTAGGTCAAACAAAAAAATTTAAATGTGGGAATTATGTGCTATTTATGTGCTCCAACATAAGCTGCGGTCTGTCCAGAAAAACAGAGGGGTGACAAGGGGGGAGCGGGGGCATATAACCCCAGACGGAAAAATCGAAACGGGATAGGTGCAGAATTTTGTGCTATTTATGGGCTCTATAGTTCCAAAAACGATTCGTTTTTTTGACAACTTTTAATGTTTTTTTTTAAACATCAAAAGTGGTGGGTCCAGCTGGACGTCCAGCTAGACCCTCCCTCGTAAGCACTAGGCCAAACAAAACAATTTAAATGTGGGAATTATGTGCTATTTACGTGCTCAATAGTGCCAAAAAGAATTCGGTTTTTTCACAACTTTTAATGATTTTTTTAAAACTTCAAAAGTGGGGGGTCCAGCTGGACGTCCAGCTAGACCCCCCCCCCCTCATAAGCACTAGGTCAAACAAAAAAATTTAAATGTTGGAATTATGTGCTATTTACGTGCTCAATAGTGCCAAAAAGAATTCGGTTTTTTGACAACTTTTAATGATTTTTTTAAAACTTCAAATGTGGGGGGTTCAGCTGGACGTCCAGCCAAACCCCCCCCCCCCTCGTAAGCACTAGGCCAAACAAAACAATTTAAATGTAGGAATTATGTGCTATTTACGTGCTCAATAGTGCCAAAAAGAATTCGGTTTTTTGACAACTTTTAATGATTTTTTTAAAACTTCAAAAGTGGGGGTCTAGCTGGACGTCCAGCTTTCGCAATGAACCCGGTACCTGAAACATAGTCATATCCATCACAAGGTACGTACAGACATACAAATATTCATCAAGTCAAATGGCTGCCCATGGAAATACTCGAAATCAAATCGCCTTATCATCGACTCGAAGCACAGTTTCGTCGCAGCCAAATATGCACCCCCCTCAGCGTTGCTAAATTCAAGGAACAAAAGAAAAGCTAGACGTCGAAAGGCTGCAATCGTGGAAGCGTATCTCTAGAGTACTTTGCACTGCTGCCGAGGAAACAATGTACTCTACAAAAAAACCGCTGGTACGATGAAGAATGCTGCGCTGCAACCGAAACGAAAGACGCTGCCTAAGCTCCAGCGGTTAGGGGCTTGGAATACAGCCCCGGCAGGTTGCTTGTCATACGAGGCGACAATTAAATATCCATATGATTCAAGGGGTTGCCAGCGCAATATATAGCTTCTCCAACCCAATTGTCAACCTCACCTACCCATGGCGAACCCTGTTTCTTTAGCATCCGAGGCCCTGGTGACCAACAGTTCTTCATGGAACTAGGGAGTGGGAGCGGGATGGCCAAGAAGTTCCAATGTGGCCATATTAAATCATTTCCGGTCGGAATCGTACCTTAATGGTGCTTGTTACCGGAACGTACCGGATCAATATTCGACAAAGAACCATCAACATCGATAACACTCGCCAAAACCTTCGGTTAGTATCTTTATCGCTACGAAAACAATAACAAAGCTAGGGCTACATTAAAAGCGAACGCAACAAGAAGTGTGTGAAAGATACCGCAAGTTGAAAAGGAAAGCGAGACGCCTTTACAGAAAGAAAAAAGCAGAGGCAGCCTGGCCCGAGTGCGAGAAGGTTGCACTGCTAGCAACTAGAAATAACGCCCGCAAATTTTACCGAAAAGTACGACGAAAGACGAAAGGTTTTAAGTCAAGAGCAAACTCCTTTTAGAATGAAAACGGCGACCATGTAACCGATGTCCAGAGAGGGGGGGAGGAATGAAGGGGATTCCCTCCGGGTCCGGGGTTTATCAGGGGGCCGGCAATTTAGAAGTACTAAGACATTTTGTGTATTTCTTTAGTTGTTCCATGTTAAGCCGAATTTCAAAAGCAACGAATATTGATAATGATTTTTTGCCTGGGTCTGAGGCGACAATAGAAACATCAAACAAAAATGTATTGCGACGAATATTAGTCACACTAAGTGATACATCACTAGTCTGATGCTAAGTAAATGAAGCCACAACAACTGTAAAGTAGAAAGTCACTTGTATCTACATAAACGAATCAATCATTATGTCTACACATATGAACGTACACGCAGCGGAGAAGGGACGAACAAACACATGCATATATCTTATCTGAAATGCTCCTAAAAGTAGACAATTATCTGTGGAAGTATCACTCACATATACACGCGCATAAGAGAAGCTATACACGTGCATCTGTAGTTATAATTTTATAGCTAATAACTAAGGGAATTCTAGAAATAGAAGCGCCTAGAAATATGTCAACGAGGAAACCAAAAAAAGTATAAAAGCAGCAGCAGCTGAGGCACGACGGAATCAGTTTGATTTAAGCAAGCTATCAGTTGCGAAGTATAAGTGTTATTTTCAAGTAGTCTAATAAATGCCATTTTGCATTATTGAATAGTGGATTTATTTATTCAACAGTTTAGTGATTCGAACGTTAGCAGAAGGTTGCAAATAAGAGGAATTACACTAAATTCGTTACAGTATGTTTACATGAATCCGAAAATGTAAAGTTTTCGTGGTGACACTGATGAAGATTCATCTTCAAAAAGTCTTCCAACAATACCACCAACTCTGTATCAAAGTTCAGATTATTTAAATGACTTCGATATCGGTACCATGAAAAATGAGTTTTTGCGATCTGAAGAAGTCAACGTAATAATTCGTGGAGGTCCTCAAAAGTGTCCTGTTATTTTTCCACGTGATTGTCATGACGAGGCATGTCCTACCTCGTTGTTAAACATAATATTGTCAAATGGAGAGAAAGTGGAGCGTGATTGGTTGGTGTGGCGTGCCAGTAGCAATGCTTTTTATTGCCTACCATGTCGTCTGTCTGTTAAGCACCAATGCTTTAAATCGACCTAAAATTTGTTGTTCTGGCGGATATTCGAAATTGCAGGTGTGGAAAAAGCTATACGATAAACTGCCATCACACGAAAATACTCAAGATCACATTAAATGTTATATTCAATGGCGATCTTTACAAAATCTAATTAAAAAGGAGGCTACATTTGATACACTTATCAATGAACAGCTAATCACTGAAACTCAAAGTGGAAAGAAATTTTATATAGAATTTTGGACACTATTTTATTTTTGGGTGAAAGAGGCCTAGCTTTCAGAGGCGAAAGTATATATCTTGGTGAACGAAACAATGGAAATTTTTTGGGCATCTTAGAACTCATAAGCCATTATGATCCGATACTTAGAGATCATTTGGAGAATGTTAGGATTTCACAACAGCAGCACAAACGTTACAAGTTCTTTCCCCAGATATTCAGAACGAGTTTATAGAAATTTGTGCAAAGTACGTGAGACAAACTATATTAGGCCAAGGCAAGAAAGCCAAGAAGTCATTTTAAACAGCTACGTTCAATTTGCGTTACCTCCAACAAATTTTACAATTCTCGAACGGTTTTTGGCTTTCGTGAATTGTAACAAAAAAACTGGTCAGGAAATCGCTGATTTAATTTACCATACCCTAGGTAAACATGAAATCCCATTAAAAGATTGTCGTGCATAGGGGTACGATAATGGCGCCAATATGAACGGAGCTTACAACAAAGCACAACGTTACATTCTCGACAAAAACTCGAATGCTGATTACTCGCCTTGTGCAACCCACAGTCTCAATTTATGTGGTGTTGATGCTACAGAATGTTGTATGGCTGCAATTACTTTCTTCGGAGTCGTACAAAAATGTTTTACTCTTTTCAGCAGCACTCCACAACGATGGGACATCCTCAAAAAAAATATACCGAGCTCTCTTCATAGTCTTTCGGCCAAAGCCCAAATTTGACTGCGCAAGCATACGGCGATGTTACCGGCATTCTCAAGTACATCACTTCACTTCATTTCATTTATTCGGAAAAAATACATTAGTACAATAAGACAAATTGTCTTTTGTAGTACAACAAACATAATTCATATAATTCATTTAAATAAATAAATAAAAGATGCTAGAAAACAAGCATATCAAAAACAATACTACAAAACTTTAAATTTTTAATTTTTTAAATTTTAAAATTTGGTTAAATTAGATTAAGATAAGATAAAAATAAAACAAATGCCCAGTTTAAGTTTGTTGACTAGAAAAATAACTGAAAATAATATGTTTGTAGTTGCTTTGGTTTACATTATTCCTAATTGCAGCTGGGATAGAGTTCCAAATACGTACGGTGTTGACGAAAAACAGCCTTGTCGAAGCAACGAAGTTAAAGTTAGGCACAACTAGATTACTCGTCCTGGGAGACCTAGTGAATGTCAATTTCTCAAAAAGATATGCTGGTGATTTTGTGACAATCAAGCGGTACAAAAAAATCACACTTCTAGCTTTTTGGTAGTCAAATATGTTACATCCTAATAGCTTGGACCTCCAAGCCATATGATCAAATTTTCGTAACCCGAAAACGTAACGAGTTACATGATTAAAGGTGACCTCAACTTTGTGTGCAGAACATGAGTCCAACTTGTTATAAACGAGCTCTGAATAGTTTATTATTGGCAAAAGAAGCTGTAGGGCCAGTTTTCTTCTAATATGCGGAGGTGTGAAAGGTGCAGATTGCCTAAGATTGCGCAAAGTGGTATACACTTTACCCATGACTGTATTGATAAGGTCTTCACAAGTTAGATTAGAGTTGATAACGAAACCCAAATTTTTAGTTCTAGAAACAATTTGTAAAGCCGTGTTTCCAATGTATATTGGTGAGGCAAGGGCATCAACGGACCTATTCTTCGAAATGGGCAAAATGAACGATTTAGTTGCATTAAGGCAGAGACCATTATTATTGGCCCAGCTCTGTACTGACAATAAATCATTATTTACTTTAAGACAGAGGTTGGCTACGTCCGTGAAACTACCAGACAAATATAATTGTATGTCATCTGCATATGCGTGCATTTTCATGTGCTGACAAACCGAAAAGATATCGTTTACGAAGATACTGAATAACAAAGGCCCAAGAATGGAACCCTGCGGAACACCTCGGGGTAGGTGTTTGGTCCCCAAAATTTCGCAACCAGTATTAACAAGTTGTGATCTTCCTGTTAAGTAACTCTCCATTACCATCAAAGCACTGTAGGCAAATCCAAAATATGTTTTAAGTTTATAAGAAAGTAACGCATGGTCAACAGAATCAAAAGCTTTAGAAAAATCGAATAGACAAAGCAGAGTTAGTTGGTTTTTATCAAAAGGTATGCGTATGTCATCAAGAATTTTAAGTAGTGTCGTTGTACAACTATGCTTGGCTCTAAAGCCCGATTGGTGTGGTGATAAGAGGTTATTTCTAGAAATGTGCAAAATTATTTGCTCTGCTAGCAGCCTTTCAAAAACTTTCGACAGCGCGGGCAATATGCTAATGGGTCGATAATCACGGACCGAGTTTGCAAGCCGTTTCTTCGGGACGGGTCTTACCATAGCACATTTCCACGATTCAGGAAACCGAGAAGTTGTGATGCAATGGTTGATGATGTGTGTGAAGGTACTCAGTATAAATGGTAGAATAATTTTTACAAATTTTATTGGTATACCATCAACCCCGATGGCATTGGATTTAACTTTAAGTAAGCACCTTACCACGTCGCATTCGGATACCGCCCTGAACTCAAAATTTTCTCCACAGTAGCGCCCATAAGCATTTGGAAAAGGCGCAGTAGGATTTACAGCAGGACTACTCACAAACGCATCATTAAGGGTGTCAGCATTTAGTTCGCATACATGTTTGTCCCTTCCATATACTCGCAAGCTTTTTAGATTACGCCAAAGAGTTTTTGGAGGTAGCGAAGGGTTTAGCCTTGAGGTAAAAAATCTACTTTTTTCGTTCCTTATTATCTTATTAGCGATATTTCTGGCAGCTTTATAGGCAAGCCATGCAACATTACTTTTACTCCTCCTCCACGATTGGTATGCCCTACTACGTGCTTTTATTGCCGCTTGAACTTGGCCATTAAACCACGGACACGAAACATTTCTAGGTCTACTTGAGCGAATAGGCACATGTATGTTAAAGGCATTAACGATTTTGCTGTTAAGGAACTCAAGTTTTTCATCAGCAGAAACTAGTAACCAACAATCACTCCAATTAACACAGGACAAATCAGAACACAAAGCATTATAGTCAAGTAAGCGGTAATCCCTAAAACTAAAGGTACTACCAGTATCACAGCGGTTAAATTGTATATCTAAGGAACAAAAAATAAGATCATGGTCAACAAGTTCGAATGTATCTTGCTGTCCTCAATTTGGTTCAAAAAACTGACTGCCATTAAGAAAGAAACGTGGTCCTCCAAGCGAGAGACGCCACCATAGATGTTGAGGTCCGACATCTACATGCGTTATTAACTGATTTGAAGTTGATCAGGAACCAATGGGAAAGAATTTTAAACGAATGAAAAACAGTTGCTATTCAATTGAGCATCTCGCCAAAGTTTCCGGACATTCGAAAGAGAAACCCAAAAAGACGTTCTGAAGATAATTTAAATGAGATGATTACGGATGACTCAGAGTCGTTGATTCGGTAATCACTGGCATTACTGAACGATTTGCAGCTATGAGAAATTTATAAAAATTTAAATAAAAAGAAGGTTATAATCAGCTGTTCGATGCGGCCACCTTGTATCGTTCCACCATGCAGACAATGGCATTTACTTTGACAAACGACATTTTTAAGCGCTGAACACACCAAAAACTAAGAAACTGAACGCTCCCAACAGAGTTGCATTGTGCTTTTGACTTCATTAGGCATTCGATTAGCTACTAATGAAATAATTATAGATTCGAATTTTGTAGGGAAGATTGAGCTCAATAAGCGTCTTAATGTAGAAAACTGCCTTTATTATTCAATAACCCGTCTGTGTGAAAACAGTATTAAAATGTTACCAAATAACTAGAAAAGATTATTTGAAACAATATGTGGCTGTTAAAAGAGAATTTTATTTCTACGCTACGATAAAATAGTATAAATAGTAAATATTCTGTGTTAATTTTATTTTCAGCTGTTAGTCCAAAAATCATTTAATTGATGTGAGAAAAATTTTATTTGATGTAATCCATCAATAATGATTCATGAACGAGACGTCATTAATTAAAATTAATCCAATGTATTACTGGATTTTGTATAGGGGGCCCGTAAACTGTTTAGCCCGGATTTTCTCTCTCGGCCCTGTGTACATACATGCATATAACTAAATAACCAAGCTTGAGATACAACTGTTCTAGAAGGTGAAACATCTAGACCTTAGAAAAAGGGGCGAACGAGGTAACCGAGAGTATAAAGCAGCGCAAGCTGGGGAATCAGTAATCAGTTTGATTTAAACACGCTATTAGTGAAGTATAATTGTGAAGCGCTACTCCCAAAGTAGTCTAAATAAAGACCATTTTGCAATACTAAATATTGGACAGTTCAGCGATTCGAACGTTAGCAGAAGGTGAATTTAGGGAATTTCTGATATTTGTGCACCTTCTGCTAACGTTCGAATCGCTAAACTGTTGAATAAATCACTCCAATATTCAGTATTGCAAACTGCTCTTTCTTTAGATTACTTTGGGAGTAGTACTTCACAATTATACTCTCTGTTGCCTCGTCCGAATATCTCTACCAAAAATTTTTGAAGATAAAGATGTTGCATGCGCGAACTTCAGTGGAAAGCGGCGGAGCTTCACAAAATTCTAGTAGGTCACTTCCACCACATCAAAAACTTTAACACAATTTATAATTTTTTAATTGTAGTTTTAGAGTGTATAAATGTGAATTCTGAGCACATTAGCTGAATAAAAAGTGTACAAATAATTGTTAAATAATAAATACAGACAGTGGTAGTTTAACAAATTTTGCTGTGGTAAGTGGTGAATGTGAGCTACTAGAAGTTTTGTGAAGCTTGCTTCACACTATTTTTCGTCCCTGCAATGTCTCTATGTTAATATTGTCTCTCTCTCTACTAAGGTCTAGACGTTTCGCCTTCTAGAACTGTTGTATCTCCTGCTTGGTAATTGAGCTATATGCAAGTATGTGTGAGTAACAACTTCGGCTGATGACTACATGTGTGTGAGTGAGTTATCTCTTCGTCGCCTTCTATGTATGTGTATAAATGATGTTTGATGTGTTCATGTACACAAGTGTAGCTTGTTTTAACATTTTTGTTGTTGTGCCTTTATTTACTAACAGCTTAGTGATGCTAAATCGCCACAATATATTGTTTCCAAAAATATTTTTTTTAACTTACAAACGTGTTCCGTATTCCAATCTTATGCATATTATTAAGTAGTCATGATAGTAATTTATATTTACCTGAAAAAAGAAAAAACATTAAAATTTAAAAGGTATTAATGTTATGGACCGTCTTTACTATAATTAAGACTAAAAAATTGGGTATGCCATTTTTAAACAATATTTTATGCCATGCATGCTGTAATTACACTTGAGATGTTGCGTAATTATGTTAACTAGAACTCTCTGAGAGATATTCCTTATGAATAAGGTTCTCAGGAAAATTTAGCCTTTTTGGTAGATTCATAGCATTTAAAAATTATAGATAATTTGAACTATGTCAGTTAGAAATTTTATTTTTTTTAATTCCCCAGTCGTTAATCCATTTATATTTTTGTTGTACAAACAAAATTGTAGCAAATTAGCAAAATAGTTTCCGGCACTTGAAAAGACGAAAATTTTTGGGGAATTATGTCATATTTACATTGTCAACACACCCGTCAGTGAATTGGGTTTTAGAGTAGCTCGAATGATGTCAACGTTGTCACGATTTTTTTTTTTTTTCAAGACTGGCGTGTAAAGTAAGCATTGAAAAAATTACGTAAAGACTAACTTGCTAAAAAGTTTAATTAACAAATTACTTTTCGTTTTGGTGAACGTATTTACTATTTACGTACTATATACATATGTAGATTTACATATGGTCTATATATAGTAAATACTCGGCGTATGGGAGTTACACTTATTCTAGTTCACGTGATTACTAAGTAGTTGTTGCTCAAGAAAGTAAAAATGTATAATTGTAACGTCGGCTCTGGAACACTACGGACTCAATCAGTCTATGTGAGGTCCTCATGGACCGGCCAGTTCAACCTAACGTCGGCTCCATGGAAAACTAACACGCTTGATTATTCGTGTGGAGAACTGGCAGGTTTCGTTATTCACGTCGTCAAATAAAACATTTCGTTTGTTTGCGTGGGCGGGTATTTACTTTACGGTGAAGACAACTAGTTAGAAGCTAACTCCATCTCCTCCTTAAGTTTCTTTAACATGTACTAGTCTCATGAAAAAACTAATGACAGATTTCGATCAGATACGTTGTTGTTTTAACGATAAAGGCACTCTCATGGTCCTTTCCCGGATATAGATCCGGTACGATCCGGTAACAGGCGGTATTGAGGTACTAGCCCGAATATCTCGGGAACGATTAATATGACTACATTAAACTTTCTAAGCCATAACGCCCCCCCTCCCCTATTTCCATGAGGAACTTGGGGTCGCCAGTGCCTCGCCTGCTTAATTTGTGTATGATACAGTAGTTATTGTAACAGGATTTCCCTAGGGTAGGTGAGGTTTACAATTGGGTTGCAGAAGCTTTGTATTGCGCTTATCAACCCCTTTTCATCAAATTGTTAAAGGTTTCGAGATATCTGATCCATATAAGAAAACAGAAACAGTACAGAAATTGCTATCAGTATAGGGGGTTACTCGAAAGCGCAGGGACCTAATAAGTATCTATTATATAAATACGGAAGACAAAATTTTAGCGCCCTTTTACGGCCGAGCTAATTTTAAGGTATAAACAATTAGAATCTACCTCAAAAAATTAGAGTGGGTATGCAAGATATATACATATCTGTGGCAATTTGAAAAAACAACCTAATTCGAGTTAGGATAAAAGTGATATTCTGAGTTCATAACAGAAATCCGTTACAGATCTCCCTGTGTTAATTACTCATAGCCCTAGCGCCAAATGGCTGCTACAAAATAGAGGAAGTTACAATGGTGAATTGTGGCTAGCTTTTCAGATAAAGGTCTATGTATCGCCATTATCCTAACTCGAAATAAGTTCTTTTTTCAGATATGATTAGTATTAAATGTATGAAAACATTCATTTGAAGCAATTTTTAATTTATAATTTATTTAATAATTAATTCTTTGTAGTTCTATGAATAGAACAAAAGTAACAAGAAAACGTGTCTAAGTTCGGGTGTAACCGAACATTATATACTCAGCGTCAGCTTCAATTGCACATTTCATTTCAGACAAATTACTTTTCTACATAACACGTGGCACCGCCCGTTAAAAAAAATGTCTCCCCATTTCCTCTTACAATAAAACTTGATAAGTGAAATATCATTGATTCAAAACTATTTTTTGCTAAGTTATAGGTTATTATTCTAGTATACGACCCTTTTAAACTTGTTTTATATCTAAGTTGCCGTGGTCTTTAACCGATCTCGTCCATTTTTTCTAGAAATATTTCCTGCTATAGGGAAAATTTGTGTACCTAATTTTATTACGATCAGTTAATTTTTCTTCGAGTTATGGCTCCCGAAACATAGAAAATTTCTTAGTCATAAAAGGGACGGTGCCACGCCCATTTTTTTAAATTTTAAGTTTTTCCTTTTTATTGTTATAAATACATAAATGAAATCCCATTGATATATAGCCCTTTTTTGCAAATATATAGCTTATTTTATTCGTCCACGACCCTTTTAAAAAATGTTGCTAATTTTTCTCAAGAGTCTCAATATCAGTCCACATATCAAATTTCAATTATGAAATTATTTACTAAATTATCAGGTTTTTTGTGTTTTCCAGTATTTTATATATATAACAAGTAAGGAGGGCTAAGTAATTTAGTAGTAGTAAAAAAATTTGATTGAGCCATGTCCGTCCGTCAGTAAATTTGGTACGTAGGTTCCTGGGCACTCATCTCAGATCGCTATTTAAAATGAACGAAATCGGACTATAACCACGCCCACTTTTTCGATATCGAAAATTTCGGAAAACCTAAAAAGTGCGATAATTCATTACCAAATACGGATAAAGCGATGGAACTTGGTAGGTGGGTTGATCTTATGAAGTAGAATATAAAATTAGTAAAATTTTGGACAATGGGCGTGGCACCGCCCACTTTTGAAAGAAGGTAATTTCAAAGTTTTGCAAGCCGTAATTTGGCAGTCGTTGAAGATATCATCATGAAATTCGGCAAGAGCGTTACTCCTATTCCTGTATGTGTGCTAAATAAAAATTAGCAAAATCGGATGACGAAAAAAAAAAAAAGTTTAAGTCAAATTATCACAAAAAATTTAATATCTTTACAGTATATCAGTAAATTATTTCAATGTTCAACTCCAGTAATAATATGGTGCAACGAAATACAAAAATAACAGAAATTTTCAAAATGGGCGTGGCTCCGCCCTTTTTCATTTAATTTGTCTAGAATACTTTTAATGCCATAAGTCGAACAACAATTAACCAATCCTTGTGAAATTTGGTAGGCGCATAGATTCTATGACGATAACTGTTTTCTGTGAAAACGGGAAAAATCGGTCGAACACACGCCCAGTTTCTATACACAGTCGACCGTCTGTCCTTCCGCTCGGCCGTTAACACGATAACTTGAGCAAAAATCGATATATCTTTACAAAACTTAGTTCACGTATTTATCTGAACTCACTTTATCTTGGTAGAAAAATGGCCGAAATCCGACTATGACCACGCCCACTTTTTTGATATCGAAAATTACGAAAATTGAAAAAAATTCCATAATTCTATACCAAATTGACCCAAATATAACTTTAGAAAAAACTTTGAAAAATGGGTGTGCCACCTTCCATATTAAGTAGAATAAAATGAAAAAGTTCTGCAGGGCGATATCAAAAGCACTTGGAATCTTGGCAGGAATACTGTTTCTGATATTACATATATAAATAAATTAGCGGTACCCAGCTGATGATGTTGTGAGTCACCCTGTCCATTTAAATACTCACTAACACCATTTGTTTGAGACCCATATCGTACAAACACATTATAGAGTCACCCTTGGCCCACCTTTATGGCGATATCTCGAAAAGGCGTCCACCCATAAAACTAAGGCCCACTCCCTTTTAAAATACTCTTTAATATCTTCCATTTGATACCCATGTTATACAAACACATTCCAGGGTTACCCTAGGTTCAATTTCCTACATGGTGATTTTCTCTTATTTTGTCTCCAAAGCTCTCAGCTGAGTATGCAATGTTTGGTTACAGCCGAACTTAACCTTTCTTACTTTTTTTTTACTTGTGATTTTTGTTGTTGATTATATTGCTTCAATGACATTTAACTCAAAACATATTTATTATACATATAATTTTGTTCACAATATTTTATTTTTCAACACGGCTCTTCGCGAGATTCTCGAATCCCGAATTACTCGTAAGGCTTGCGAGATTCTCGAATTACTCGTAAGGCTCACGAGATTCTCGAATCTCGAATTATTCGTAATACTCGCGATCTTCTCGACTTTCAATTCAGTCGCTGCATTGGTAATATTCTATAAATTTCGGGTTATTCTGCTTAATATGGACATTTTAGCTTGTTTTCAATTAATTTAAGTCAAAACAGAAATTTTAAGTTTTTAATTTATTTAATAATTTGGGAAACATTTAAAGAACGTGACATCAGGACGGACAAGGCGACAGCTGTTTCGATTATACCTTGTAAATCTGTTCAAAGCTTTCTCTCCGGGAGTGGGATTTGAACCCACACTCCTACGATGGTTGAAGTGTTACAAACGCATTCAGCCACGTCATGCCTTAGTTGTTGTAAACCTTATCCCAATTGCCTTCTTTGCATATTTTCTTTATGAACAGTACATAAGGCGGTTTCAAAGAAACTTGGTGTTGTTGCTTTTTGTTCTATTTATAGAACTACAACGAATTAACCAATTCTGTCTATTTGTATCAGTTTAAGCGTGGATTGCCCTTATTAAGTTTTTAAGTTTGCAGCGAATTCTGTAGACATGCTCTTTTCAGAGCTTATATGGCAACGCACACTGTTTGGGAGTATGAGTAACTTACAATTGTTTTTTGAAAAACAAAGCATAAAGCTGGTATAGAACCTTACATTTTTCGATGTCTCTAGGTCAGTTTCAAAGATATAAAAATAATATCTCGTGTGTCTTTAAAACTGGACCGAATGTATGGTGTACATTGTAAAGTGAAGAAAAATGAAAACCACAGAAAATAAGGAAGGCACCTAACATTTAGACAAATATTCTGAACGAATAAAAAAGATTACACTGTGTGACACACAAAAAATACCTGGGAACTCTTTCCATTTTAACTATCTAGTTTTTACCCCCTAAATCAGGATTTTAGGGGTGTGCAGTAATTCTTAGATTTTCCAGATCTACTTGAAAAATAGTATCACTTCCCGGAACACCAAATATTTTTCAATTCCTGCTTGAAGGAAGCCCCTAACCCTCATTTCCATAGGTGGGCCTGCTCAAAAATCTAGATATTGCTAAACAAAATAAATTAGAGAAGACAAGTGAGCATAAGGTCTTCAAAAATAAAAAGAAACAAATAAGAAATAGAAGTTTAAATATTACTTAAGTTGGGCTAGCGGTTGAAGTTCAACCACTACACAGCTTTACTTTCCTTTTCTTTTCTTTCCTTTCCTGTATTTCCTTCTCGTCTCCCCTTCTCTCCTCCCCCTCCACCCCTTTCCCCGTTTGCTTTCCTTTTCCTTCCGTTTCTTCTCTTTCCTTTCACTTCCTTTCCTTATCTTTTCTTTCCTTCCCCTGCTTTAATTTCCTTTCTGTTCTTTTCCTTTATTTGGTTTTACTTTATTTTATTTTAGTAGTAGACAAAAATTTTGCAACCAACAAAACTAATAAATACTCCAACTTGAATATTATCATTTATTTTTGTAAACACTTTGAATATCAGCAAGAAAAATTACACATTTACTCATATTTGGTGTTTCTCCGGTTATATTTCCAACAAACCAACTATGTTCACTGTCTTCATTCACGAGAACAAATATAAGTTCGTTTTCATGACGCCCGATGGATTTGTCAACACATTAGCATCGCACACATGTTACGTTTGTAGTGCGAGTATAAACATTCTCATAGTTTAAACACGTATTTCGCGTTGGCAGTGGTGCGCCATTTTTATACTCATCTGAGCAGAGCTCACAGAGTATATTAATTTTGTTCGCATAACGGTACCCCGTAACGGCATAAAATAATCGAGATAGATATAGACTCCTATATATCAAAATGATCTTGGCGAAAAAAGAAATTTATTTAGCCATGTCCGTCCATCTGTCCGTAAACTTCAGTAAATTTTGAGGTATCTTAATGAAATTTGGTATGTAGGTTCCTGGGCTCTCATCTCAGATCGCTATTTAAAATGAACGAAATCAGACTATAACCACGGCCACTTTTTCGATATCAAAAATTTCGAAAAACGGAAAAAGTGCGATAATTCATTACCAAAGAAGGATAAAGCGATGAAACTTGGTAGGTGGGTTGACCTTATGACGCAGAATAGAAAATTAGTAAAATTTCGGACAATGGGCATGGCACCGCCCACTTTTAAAAGAAGGTAATTTTAAAGTTTTGCAAGCTGTAACTTGGCAGCTGAGTATGTAATGTTCGTTTACACCCGAACTTAGCCTTACTTACTTCTTAAAGCTATATTTAATATTTTTGAAATTTGTTTAATGACCTGCACTTTTCTTTGACAAGGCCTATATATAGATAACAGAAAAACAAAAAAAGATGAATTAATAAATATCATGTAAAAATATTGCCCTCGACGCAGACTTAAGCTTATATATCATATCAAAAGTTTGCCAAGACAATTAAAATCAGGGACCCTTTTTAAAAGTTTTTTTTTAGTAGATAAAGTCCAGGTAAATATTGTCCTAGGTGAAAGCTTATTACGGGGATATCCATAGCAATTTTTATTTTTCGGACCTTTTTCAAAAAAATGCACAAATAAAAGTAAAATGCGTACTTTGACTTTATATGTCAGAAAATAAAAGTTACTTAATATCCTCCGGACTTAACAATTTACAGTCCCCAATTAAGTTTTTCTGAAGGACTTTTATTACAAAAGGAATAACAGTTTCGGTAACTGGTTAAAATAGATGCAAAATGTAAAAACTATCAAACCTTTTTAATATCGAAATGGCTCAAGCAATAGTTTAAAAAAAGCTGTAAAATAAGGTTTATAAAAAACATGATTTCCGACAGTCTTAGATGCGTTTCATCAGTTAAATAAAAAATATTAAACATCACTTAATTTAAGGAGAGAAATAACTCTCATTGAGAAAACTAATTTTTTTTTAATGATAACGACTTTAGAAATATAAGCGCAACCTCTTATCTTATTTATAGTTTCTATGAATATAGCATTGTGTGACTTAAATGCCGTTGTAAGCTATTCATTGAACCGCTTTGATGTGAAAATTTACAGCCACCCATCAGACATCACCGATCAGCCATCAAAGATTTGACTCTACAATGGCTTTTCTTTGGTAGCTACGCTGAGTGTTATGTGCTTAACTGTCAATATTGAATGCTCTGTGCGTATCAAATGAAACTGGATTGAAGAAATTATAAACTAAGGGCGTAATCAATGTAGCGAGTCTTTTGCAATGAGAAACCAAAGTCAGTGTTGGCAATAGTGCGCAAGTGTTCGTGGTTTTAAACAACGATTCGATTCAAATATGTTAGCACAAGACCATACTTTGTCAATTACCATCACAGCAGGTCAGTGGCACATCTTGAAAGATTTTGTACACAAACGTGAGTCTTTTGAAAAGTCAGTTCCGTTTCATGAAATCCACTGAAGTTCGTTTATCTTCAATTAAGGCTAACCGAATATTAAGAGCTCTTTCAAAAAGACTTCCTGCTAAGTTTTTGTAAATGTGAATGCTTAATCTTTTAGCGCTGTAAGTAATATGTTGTTGTTATGATTGTTGCAAATTTCAATACGAATACACCCATGCACAAACAACTATGCATATTATTAATGCAAAAAGTATGTCGTCGGCAGTCTAAATAGAAAGGAACTGACTTATCAGCATTTGCCAATTGCATTTGGATTTTAATATTTTATATTATACCTTGAATTTTCTCTAGACATGCATTTTAATAAAATACTCATCAAGAAATATTTATGTGTTTTAAATACATACATAAATGTTATAACATTTCTCACGCCCTTTGATTTTGAATCACAGTCAAAGGAATGAAATTTTTTAATTTTATATAGTCACTTACTTACATAATTGACGCTTAACCGTTCAAACAGTTATGACCGTCCAACAAGGCTCACTACACGCTTCTTCGTTGGGCTAACTGGCGTCAACTGGTAACATTGGTGGAATTTAAATCGTTCTCCACCTGGTCCTTCCAGTGGAGTGGGGCCGCCCTCTTTTTTTCTTTTATAGGTGGTTTCCGATTGGAATATCTTTTCGCATAACATGATTTATCTGCTGCTGTGTTTTAATTTGCTGGACTAAGTTGATGTCTGCGTAAAGCCCGTACAGCCCATCAATAAATTGTCTTCGGTTCTCGCCATCGCCGACGGCTAATATTTTGAGGAACTTTCCTCTCGAACGCTCCAAGAGCCGACTCATCTGATGGGTTCATGGTCCACGCCTCCGCACCATAAAGCAGGACGGGTACGATAAGTAGTTCGCCGAGACAGGTTTTTAGTTTTCAATTGTCCAAAGTAGCATTTATTGGAAAGAGTGATTCTTCGCTGGATTTCTAGACTGACGTCGTTGTTTGTGTTAATACTGGTTCCCAAATAAACGAAGTCCTTTACTATATCGAAATTATGGCTGCCAAAAAGTGGCGTCGTTGTCAAGACTCAAAAGACGCGTTTCGACATATTACCATGTTTCGAGCACTCGTAACGTCAATCAGCCTCAGTCTATTAGAAAAAGTTTCATTGTGTAGGCTGAACTCTCCGATTGTGTGGCCAAAAACACCTACTTTTCCCAGCCTGGCGTTAGAGTGACCAAGCACCCGCAATACATAGCCTCAAGTAACCGGAAATAGTGAACTGCTAAAAGAGTCACCCTAGCCATTCTAGGTACCTATTAATTCTTATGCGTAAGCACATAAAATTATTTATTACATGCTCCAACTTACAGCACTAAAAATTAGAAATGTTTACAAAAGCACAATGCTGAGACGAATAGTAAACAGAAAATATTCAGAAAGTTTTGGCCATTTTTTCTGTTATGCGATGGCATACGGACATTTGTATTAGTACATACAACATATTAAATATGGAAATGTAAAATATTTTGTTTATTTTTTTAATGGTTCTGAGGCAATAAACTTCAAAACATATAAAGCACACACATTCATACGAACCTCATGAACTGGTCCTAAAACTAACCGCAGGTACTAAAACTAACCGCGGGTGCGAGCACCATTTTCGTAACGTGACACATACCCTTCCATACGCACTGCAATGGCCGCGTTACATTCAACTTTTTCATATACATATATGCGTTAACCGCAATATAATGCATTATGAGTAGATTGCATGTATTTTTACTGAGAACGGCAGATCGAGCGACATTAACATAAAAAGAAGAATTCAACTTTTGCTTTTTGGCTTTGAGTGCTTTCACACTTTGTAAGTGAAATTATATTTTCCCCCTTTTGGTACTTTTCCAACATTTTTCACAATTAAAATCTGCATTTAAGCAAAATAATAGGAGACAAAATATGTTAGGACGTATTTTTCGTGTTTAGTCAGAACGTTTATAATAGTGCTTCGCGAAGTTTTGTATGTGAATGGGCAAGGCGAAATAAGTTTCAATTGCTAAGTCTGAAATTCCTTTATATGTGCAAACGCAACATCTTGCGTGATTGTGGTGATGTTACTGTCATATATAATTTTGCGTTGAACGCTCCAACAAACGTATATGAAAAATTCATTCTGGCGCGGTCATAAAGTTTTTTAAATGTACATTTCTAGGTATCTGCGTTGAATGAATAATTTCAAATATATGTATGTATTATTGAACATTTCAACCTACATTATAAGTTTCACACGAAATTTCCTTTTTCTTTACTGCGTGAATGATTAAATAATTTTTTTTTACCAGCAGCGAGGGCAAAGCTCCAAAGAACATCGCGCAAAGTGTGTACTTTTTAGTATGTGACTAAGCAGATAGCGGAGTTGCCCTCTTTGACATTTCGGCACAAATGGGTGTGTTGCAACTAGAAAAGTTTTAGGGGAAATTTCGTTGCTATTTTAGTTTTCTGATGAGAGCTGTAATAAATTACTTCGAAGACTTTTTGTTTATTTTTATGTTTTATATGAGTATGTATGTATCTGCATATGTATGTACATATGTTTTAAAACTTTAATGTGTTTACTTAAAGTCTCAATAAGGTACGTTCTTACACGTCTATGTAGCTCCGCTGATTTATCGATTGACCCACTTTTGTTTTCCATGTTTTTCGCGTTTAGCTTTATAACGATATTCTTGGGGTGTCGAGTTTGTTGACACGAAGTGTCGAAACGCCACACATCTGGTCTGGATTTGGCTTTCAGTGGACTTAGGGAAATGAAAAAAATGAAAAAATATTAATTGATAACACAAAAACTTTGATGGGGATCGATTTTAAGTCTCATTACATTACGTTTTTATATATGAGTATTTTTTCATAGTCTTAAAGAAAAAAGTTATAGCAAATAAAAAAATTTTATGTATGGGAAAAATCGCATTTTTACCGTTAACTCATTTTCCTCACATTTCCTCAAAACATGATTAATTTATTTATATAATTAGCGTTATATACTAAGCAATGTACCCGGTTTCATGGTTCGAAAAGGTTCGCGTTTTTTTTTTTTAGTATTGCGAATCACTTTTTAATTTTGGATAGAATTTAAAAACAAAAATATTATTTTTTAATTTATTTAATATTTTTGGGAAAAATTTAAACAACATGACATCAGGACGGACAAGGCGACAGCTTTTTCGATTATACCTTGTAAATCTCTTCAAAGCCTTTTCTCCCGGGAGTGGGAGTCGAACCCGCACTCCTACGATAGGTGAAATGGTTACAAACGCATTCAGCTACGTCATGCCTGTCATGTTTTCATACATTTAAAAACGCAATACGGGCAATCCCCGATTAAAACATTAAATATTATTTTTTGTTTTTTGTTTTTTTTTTTTTTTTGCTTTTTGTTTTTTTTTTTATGTTAGTGTTGCGAATCACTTTTTAATTCTGGGTAATATTTAAAAACAATAATATTTAATAAGTCATATTATACATTTAATTTTTTTATATTGAATTTACATTTAGCAATTCAAAAAAGGTTCATATCAAAAATTTAGCTATTCCAGCTTGTTCGTATATTTTTTTTTGTTTATATGATGCTTACTATTCCACTATTTCAGCTTGTTCGTTAGTAACAAAAGAGTAATTAAAATTAAGTAATTATTAAGTAAATTGCATGTGGAACTTGGAGTCGACAGGGCCTCGCCTGCTTAATATGTGTATGATACATTCATATTTGTAATAGGATTCCCACCGCATAGCTGATAATTGGGTTGCGGAAGCTCTGAAGCTATAAAGCTTTGTATTGCGCTTAACAACCCCTTGAATCCCCCTTCTCGATTTTATCACGTTTACACCCGCTTATTTTCTTACCCTCAGCCTTTTTTTATTTTTATTCTTCTCCTTCCCTTCTCTAGGTTTCTCCACTTCCTATCTTCCCCTCGCACTTTCTACATTATTATCTCCATTTCCTGCTCCAACTTTCTTTTCCTCCTCTCGCCCTCTCTCTATTTTTTTCGTTTAATCCTTCTCTTTCTTTCCGTCCTCAATTCTCACTCCTATCTTTTATTTTTCGTTTTCTCTTTTTCAGCTCATGGCTTTTTTATAACTTTTTCTTTACCCCTCGTTTATCTTCTAAAACCACCACATCTTGCCAAAACCTCATTTGCAAATAATATTTCATATCCATATTGTGAAAACACATTCTGGATTCACATATGGAACTAAAACCCACTTACAAACCATTTACGAAACTAAGGCGGGTATGATTTTAATAATTGGTTTATCCAATCTTGAGTTATAAAGTTACCAACAGATTTTGCACGCGCTTCTACTAAATTTCAAGCGAATCGCACCAAAAATGTAATTTTTTCAAATTGCTTGGCCACTGGTCCACTTCTCGGAAAGAAAAGTTTCTTGAATATTAAGCTTGACAAAGGGATACATCTGTGGCGGCCACCGTGGTGTGATGGTAGCGTGCTCCGCCTACCACACCGTATGCCCTGGGTTCGCACCTCGGGCAAAGCAACATCAAAATTTTAGACATAAGGTTTTTTCAATTAGAAGAAAATGTTTCTAAGCGGGGTCGCCCCTTGGCAGTGTTTGGCAAGAGCTCCGGGTGTATTTCTGCCATGAAATGCTCTCAGTGAAAACTCATCTGCCTTGCAGGTCCCGTTCGGAGTCGGCAGAAAACGTGTAGGTCCCGTCCGGCCAATTTGTAGGGAAAATCAAGAGGAGCACGACGCAAATTGGAAGAGAAGCTCGGCCTTAGATCTCTTCGGAGGTTACCGCGCCTTACATTTATTTATTTTTTTTTTTAATCTCAAGCAAACTTGACCAAAAATAAGAATTTTTGGAATAAATCGCTCCCCAGTCATCTTCCCGGCAAAAAAAAAAAACTTTTTTAAATGCTTACTTGGTCAAAGAGGTACCCCTGTAACGTAATCGCACCATAAAGTAGATCCTTTGTAATAGGTCGGTCCTTGGTCCATTTTCCGGAATGAAGAGTTTCTCAAATAATAAGCTAGTCAAGGAAGGTACATGGGTAACCAAATTTCCAGAAAATCGCACCATTTATACTATATTTTTTTAGAAGAGGCTGGCCCGTGGTTCACTGCCCGCAAAGATAAGAAAGTGAACCCACCCAATACTGAATCTAAAGCATCCTCAAATCCCCATGAACACACGAAAAATTTTATCAGAATCGTCCCAGTGGCTTAGGAGATGTTCAGTCACAAAAACACGAACAGAAGAAATACATATTGTGACGAATATTAGCAACACTAAGGGATACTATCATCTCTAATGCGATGCTAAGCAGCGACTTGTATGCACATCAATAGACCAATCATTATGTCTACACATATGTACGTACACGCAGCGGAGAAGAGACGCACAAACACATGCAGATATCTTATCTGAGATGCTCCCAAAAGTATGCAATTATAATTGTGGAAGTGTCGCTCACAAATACACGCGCATATGAGAAGCTATACACGTCCATCTGTAGTTATAATTTTATAGCAGTAACTAAGTAAATTCTGGAAGCGCCTAGAATATGCAACAAGGAAATCACAGAGTATAAAAGGCAGCAACAGTAGAGGCGCGACTATCAGTTTTTATTAAGCAAGCTATTGGTTGTGAAGTATCAGTGTTATTGTGAAGTACTTAAATATAGGCCATTTTGCATTATTGAATATTGGAGTCGTTTATTCAACAGTTTAGCGATACGAACGTTAGAAAAAGGTTGCAAATAAGAGGAATTGCACTAAATTCGTTACAATATTTATATTAGGATATAGGAACGGAAGCATCGGAACCTTGGAGCACTTGGGAAAATTTGCACTATAGATGGATTTAATTTAATTTAGAAATCGTTATCCTCGAGTAAATTTTGGTCACAGATTCTAAAGATATCTTAAGAAAATTTCTTTTATTATATAGTCTGGTCAATATAGTTATTCGGTGATGCAAAAATTGAAAAGCTGTAAATCAGTAAAACTGTTTTAAATACAATTTAGAAAATTCTCACCACTTAAGGTCAAAGGTCAAAAAAATGATTTCAGGGAAAAAGATATGTTCTATCAAAAAAATATTTTACAAAAAAGGTAGATCACAACTTCCATTTATCTACAACTGGAATGGCGAGGAGTTTCTAAACTGAATTCATAATTATTTTTTATTTATTATATTTACTAATTTTTAACTTGTTGTAACTTTTTGCATCACTTCTTATGTTTTGTAATAAATTCACCGGACTATATGAGAAAAATGGCATTTTGAAGTCCGAATCATCGTCGAAATTAATTAAATTAAGCTAATTTCCAACAAGTACGGGCATTTGAAAAACTCAAGGATCCGTTTCTAAAGTCGTCACTAAATAGTCGACAAACAGTTGAAGTATTAAAAACAGCTGTACAAGCTGTTTATTGGTGCTGTTGTTTTTTCGTGAATTATTCACGTTACGCACTTGCAAACAAATTGTGATAACAATAAAAATATATACAATGTCAGAGGCAACAAACTATATCAACAACAACTAGGTATGTTTTTCCATTTATTTAGATAAACAAATAAATGAAATAAGCATATGGTACAAAAACAACTATAACAAGTAAGGAAGGTTAAGTTCGGGTGTAACCGAACATTACATACTCAGTTGAGAGCTAAGGTGACAACATAAGGGAAAATAACCATGTAGGAAAATGAACCGAGGGAAACCCTGGAATGTGTTTGTATGACATGTGTATCAAATGAAAGGCATTAAAGAGTATTTTATAAGGGAGTGGGCCATAGTTCTATAGGTGGACGCCATTTAGGGATATAGCCATAAAGGTGGATCAGGGTTGACTCTAGAATGCGTTTGTACGATATGGGTATCAAATGAAAGGTATTAATGAGTATTTTAAAAGGGTGTGGACCTAAGTTCTATAGATGGACGCCTTTTCGAGATATCGCCGTAAAGATGGACCAGGGGTGACTCTAGAATGCGTTTGTACGATATGGGTATCAAATGAAAGGTGTTAATGAGCATTTTAAAAGGGAGTAATCCTTAGTTCCATAGGTGGACGCCGTTTCGAGATATCGCCATAAAGGTGGCCCAGGGGTGACCCTAGAATTTGTTTGCACAATATGGGCATCAAACGAAAGGTGTTAATGAGTATTTTAAAAGGGAGTGGGCCTTAGTTCTATAGGTGGACGCCGTTTCGAGATATCGCCATAAAGGTGGGCCAGGGGTGACTCTAGAATTCGTTTGTGCAATATGGGTATCAAACGAAAGGAGTTAATGAGTATTTTAAGAGGGAGTGGGCCTTAGTTCTATAGGTGGACGCATTTTCGAGGTATCGCAATAAAGGTGGACCAGGGGTGACTCTAGACTTTGTTTGTACGATATGGGTATCAAAGGAAAGGTGTTAATGAGTATTTTTAAAAGGGGGTGGGCCTTCGTTTTATAGGTGTTCGCCTTTTCGAGATATCGCCATAAAGGTGGACCAGGGGTGACTTTAGAATTTGTTTGTATGATATGGATATCAAATGAAAGGTGTTAATGATTATTTTAAAAGGGCGTGGGGCTTAGTTCTATAGGTGGACCCCTTTTCGAGATATCGCCATAAAGGTGGACCAGGGGTGACTCTAGAATACGTTTGTGCAATATGGGTATCAAACGAAAGGAGTTAATGAGTATTTTAAGAGGGAGTGGGCCTTAGTTCTATAGGTGGACGCCTTTTCGAGATATCGCCATAAAGATGGACCAGGTGTGACTCTAGAATGCGTTTGTACGATATGGGTATCAAATGAAAGGTGCTAATGAGTATTTTAAAAGGGAGTAATCCTTAGTTCCATAGGTGGACGCCGTTTCGAGATATCGCCATAAAGGTGGGCCAGGGGTGACTCTAGAATTCGTTTGTGCAATATGGGTATCAAATGAAAGGAGTTAATGAGTATTTTAAGAGGGAGTGGGCCTTTCTGGACCAGGGGTGACTCTAGACTTTGTTTGTACGATATGGGTATCAAATGAAAGGTGTTAATGAGTATTTTTAAAAGGGAGTGGGCCTTCGTTCTATAGGTGTTCGCCTTTTCGAAATATCGCCATAAAGCTGGACCAGGGGTGACCCTAGAATGAGTTTGTACGATATGGGTATCAAATTAAAGGTATTAATGAGAGTTTTAAATGGGAGTGGTGGTAGTTGTATATGTGAAGGCGTTTTCCAGATATCGACCAAAATGTGGACCAGGGTGACCCAGAACATCATCTGTTGGATACCGCTAATTTATTTATATATGTAATACCTGCCAAGATTTTAAGGGTATTTTATTTCGCCCTGCAGAACTTTTTCATTTTCTTCTACTTAATATGGTAGGTGTCACAACAATTTTATAAAGTTTTTTCTAAAGTTATATTTCGCGTCAATAAAACAATCCTTACCTTACCATGTTTCATCCCTTTTTTCGTATTTGGTATAGAATTATGGCATTTTTTTCATTTTTCGCAATTTTCGATATCGAAAAAGTGGGCGTGGTTATAGTCGGATTTCGTTCATTTTTCATATCAAGATAAAGTGGGTTCAGATAAGTACGTGAACTGAGTTTAGTAAAGATATATCGATTTTTGCTCAAGTTATCGTGTTAACGGCCATGCGGAAGGACAGACGGACGACTGTGTATAAAAACTGGGCGTGGCATCAACCGATTTCGCCCATTTTCACAGAAAACAGTTAACGCCTTAATCCTTTCAAAAGGATTGGTTAATTTTTGTTCGACTTATGGCGTTAAAAGTATCCTAGACAAATTAAATGAAAAAGGGCGGAGACACGCCCATTTTGAAATTTCCTTTTATTTTTGTATTTTGTTGCACCATATCATTACTGGAGTTGAATCTTGACTTATATACTGTAAAGATATTAAATTTTTTGTTAAAATTTTACTTTAAAAAAAAAATTTTTTAAAAGTGGGCATGGTCCTTCTCCGATTTTGCTAATTTTTATTAAGCGTACATATAGTAATAAGAGTAACGTTCCTGCTAAATTTCATCATGATATCTTCAACGACTGCCAAATTATAGCTTGCAAAAGTTTTAAATTACCTTCTTTTAAAAGTGGGCGGTGCCACGCCCGTTGTCCAAAATTTTACTAATTTTCTATTTTGTGTCATAAGTTCAACTCATCTACCAAGTTTCGTCGCTTTATCGGTCTTTTGTAATGAATTATCGCACTTTTTCGGTTTTTCGAAATTTTCGATATCGAAAAAGTGGGCGTGGTTATAGTCCGATATCGTTCATTTTAAATAGCGATCTGAGATGAGTGCTCAGGAACCTACATACCAAATTTCATCAAGATACCTCAAAATTTACTCAAGTTATCGTGTTAACGGACGGACGGACGGACGGACATGGCTCAATCAAATTTTTTTTCGATCCTGATTATTTTGATATATGGAAGTCTATATCTATCTCGATTCCTTTATATATGTACAACCAACCGTTATCCAATCAAACTTAATATACTCTGTGAGCTCTGCTCAACTGAGTATAAAAATAAACACAACACCACGTAACCCGTTTCGCTGGTTACATGCACTCAAAAAGTAGGACACATCAATGCACAAACCAAACGGAGGCTGCAACATCAACAAGTGGCATACAAAACTGGCTGTGAGTCCGTCTGTCCGTCTGCAGCATGGATTATGGCTGTACATAACACACTTGAATGAATTTTTATTTGCTTACTAGACGCTAAAACTAAGTAGTCAAGGTGTTGATGAGTTGGTTTTATTTTTATATCTACTTTTAATAGAAACAAGTGCATCATAAATACTCGCTTAAGTGGGCTAATATGTGAAATAATCGGCTGTGAATCGGCTTTTAATGGTTGGCTTTTCACCTTGCCCTTTCATACTTTGAAATGTTTGGAAAATCTTCTTTATTGTTTGCAGCGGCCTTTCTTTTAGCCATGGATATACTTTCATACTGACACCCTTGTCCTGAGAGACATACTTCGGAAAAAACAAGTGATTTTTCATAAAAGTTCAAGATGGTCAAGCATTTGGTAGTGTGGCACGTTTAAGCCCACACTGATAGAAAATGTTGTCTAGCTTAAAATTTACAAAATAAGTTTAAGAAAACTCACTTTATCCATTATATTCGGATGTATTTGGAGAGATGTTTTACACGAAACTAATTTAGGTTAAGCAATGAATGTTAAATACATTCTAGGACCGGAACAAATTTAGGTTACGTTGTACTTGCCGAGACCTCACATATACTGAATGTGTCCTCAGTCTTACCAGACTTTGTTCGACGACCTAGCGAAAAAATTCAAATTAGGTACCAGGAGTTATGTTATAGAATAACTCCGTTCTCCTGGCCAATACTAGGCGTTTTTTAGGACCTTGCTTAATTGCGTCTTCAAAATCTATCTACTCTCCAGTCACAGCGCAGGACACGAACACAGAACGTGCTCAACTGCTTTTTCCTGCATCTCGCACTGCCTACATCTGCTGTTATTGACTAGGCCTAAGTTATCAGCATGTAACGCCAGAAGGCAGTACCTAGTCAGTATTCCCATCGTGAGCCTTAAGTTTTCTCTCTTCAAAGCATGAGTTCCCAGGAATTTAAAGTAATTGCCTTTTGACATACGGCGATGAGAGTACAAATGTGCTATGGAATTTTGTGAGAATAACGGTGTAGGGTTTGCACATGATCTTACAAATTTCGCAACCCGCGCTTCTGTCTACGCCTTTCCTATTTAATAGATCATATGCAACTCCTGGCTCCCTTTGACTCCTCCCAAACGGATTGAGACGTCTACCGACGATTTATCGATAATTCTTTGCATTCCAGGACAGTTCTTTATGAAGTACTGTTTGAGATTATTGCCCTGATCTCCGCCTGATAATCAATCTATGCATTGACGTGGCTGCAGCTTAAGCACACTTTTCTGCTGCTTTCTTCGCGAATACAATTTTCACCTGAAAAACAGTGCCACGTTTTGATAGCCTGTAGGATCTATTTATTTGTGGATCGACACAAATATCCTTCGTTTTATTGAAACCATCGGTATACACGTGTACAGTATGTTCTGCCTTTCCGCACCCTAGCGCCAACCCTCCGGCTCTATTGTGGCTCCAAGATCTCTTTCGAGGGCAAGCACGGGACCATGTAGTCCGATCACCCTAGATTTAATGGAGACACAGGATTCGTCATGGGCAGGTGAAGTTAAAAATGGGGTTCGAGAAGGGGTGCGCTACACAGCCCCTTGAATTTCAGTGAATGTTAATAGCCTCTAACAACAGGCATTCCTGTCGCGGGTTTATTGTAAGCCCTCTAGCCCGCTGGACAATGGAAATACGTTGTGGCTCATTCAAAAGTATATGCATTCCTCTGTCGGAGGTAACGAGCTTTTAATGACTTGGACGACTTTAGGCAACGTTTTAACTGATTTAGTTGTTGTTTGAGACAAAGCATTGTGTCAAGCTAAGTTGGAGAAAGTCTGTTTCTTTTAGGTCCGGGACCGTACTTTCCGATGCTCAATCAAATTGAAAATTCATGGTAAAATAAAATTATTCTAAAACAATAATGGACCATGAGTAATTGAAAGACGTTCGTAATATAAGTAGAAGGGGTTACTCCACAAAAAGAAATACAGCTGATTGTGCTCACGCTATACATCTTTCATCTTCTACTTTTTTTACATATGTAGATGCTTCAGGATAACATGACATGTAAATTGGAATGTAATGCGCTTTTTTCTTGCTTTATTTGATTCGCTGCTTTTGTCAATCATTAAATTGATTATGTTCTTATGTAGAATAAAATTTCATTTTTTTTTTTTTCAATTTTTATGAAATATCTAAGTCTTTCTGGTATACGTTTGAGTTTTCTGGAATACATTTGAAAAATCTAAAATACAGTTGATTTTTTCTAAAATACCCTTGAGCTTTTCTGAAATACATTTGTGGTTTTCCGAAATACATTTAAACTTATCTGATATTCATTTGAACTTTTCTGAAATAAAATAACTTGTTATTTGATTTTCATTTTTGTAATGAAGACGTTTGAAAAAATTGAACTTTTTGTTTTTCCAAAAAATTTTAATTTTAAATTACATCTGTTTGCAATAAAACGTACACAGGTTTTATGCACAGGAATATTGTGTATATGTGACCCGGTCTGTGAAAAGGTGGCTCATGACTCAACAAAAAATTCTTTTTTTCTGGTTTCGATAGCTTTTGAGACGCTCTTTCACGTGGTGAAAACTAGAAAGTTCTAACTTGCTTAGAGGTGTACTAAAAATGTAGATAAAGAAGAGAACAAATGAAAGACGATGAAGCCCTTGGTTCCTTCGATGCCACTTTGGTGGCTGGTGAACCATCCTCAGATTTTTTTGATAGCATTTTTTTCGATGGCAATGGAGCCAAAATATCGGTCAGAAATTGGTTTGTGCTTTGCCTTTTGGGCATGACTGTTCATAATGCAAAAGAAAAACTACTAAGAAACTGAAGAAATGCATTGTTTCTCTTTAACAGCTGTTTCTCGCAATTTCTTTTTTGAGTCATAAGCAACCTTTTCATAGACCGGGTCACATATACGTTTTTGGCCATCATTAAGAATTGCAGTACTTGACCGCAATTTCTTACTGATTGACGGCTGGCTGACACGCCAGCAGTTGCATATCCGTAGACAGGCCAAATATATACTTGCTAGTTGCTTTTTATTAATGCATACATTTTAAGCTGGAAGCTCAATAATAACCAAGCCAAAAACTAAGCAAATAATGTTACTTATATCCACTTTAGGTAGAAACTGAATTTTTACAGAAACTCAGTTCATGCGCCATTCTAACTCATGTGAATTGTTCGAAATCCCCTTTTTATACTCAGTTGAGCAGAGCTCACAGAGTATATTAAGTTTGATTGGATAACGGTTGGTTGTACATATATAAAGGAATCGAGATAGATATAGACTTCCATATATCAAAATAATCAGGATCGAAAAAAAATTTGATTGAGCCATGTCCGTCCGTCCGTCCGTCCGTCCGTTAACACGATAACTTGAGTAAATTTTGAGGTATCTTGATGAAATTTGGTATGTAGGTTCCTGAGCACTCATCTCAGATCGCTATTTAAAATGAACGATATCGGACTATAACCACGCCCACTTTTTCGATATCGAAAATTTCGAAAAACCGAAAAAGTGCGATAATTCATTACAAAAGACAGCTAAAGCGACGAACCTTGGTAGGTGAGTTGAACTTATGATGCGGAATAGAAAATTAGTAAAATTTTGGACAATGGGCGTGGCACCGCCCACTTTTAAAAGAAGGTAATTTAAAACTTTTGCAAGTTGTAATTTGGCAGTCGTTGAAGATATCATGATGAAATTTGGCAGGAACGTTACTCCTATTACTATATGTACGCTCAATAAAAAAATAAAAATAAAATAAAAATTAGCAAAATCGGAGAAGGACCACGCCCACTTTTAAAAAAAAAAAATTTTAAAGTAAAATTTTAACAAAAAATTTAATATCTTTACAGTATATAAGTAAATTATGTCAAAATTCAACTCCAGCAATAATATGGTGCAACAAAATACAAAAATAAAAGAAAATTTCAAAATGGGCATGGCTCCGCCCTTTTTCATTTAATTTGTCTAGGATACTTTTAACGCCATAAGTCGAACAAAAATTAACCAATCCTTTTGAAATTTGGTAGAGGCATAGATTTTATAACATTAACTGTTTTCTGTGAAAATGGGCGAAATCGGTTGATGCCACGCCCAGTTTTTATACACAGTCGTCCGTCTGTCCTTCCGCATGGCCGTTAACACGATAACTTGAGCAAAAATCGACATATCTTTAATGAACTTAGTTCACGTGCTTACTTGAACTCACTTTATCTTGGTATGAAAAATGAACGAAATCCGACTATGACCACGCCCACTTTTTCGAAATCGAAAAATAAAAAAATGCCATAATTCTATACCAAATACGAAAAAAGTGATGAAACATGGTAAGGTAATTGGATTGTTTTATTGACGCGAAATATAACTTTAGAAAAAACTTTATAAAATGGTTGTGACACCTACCATATTACGTAGAAGAAAATGAAATAGTTCTGCATGGCGAAATAAAAAACCCTTAAAATCTTAGCAGGTATTACATATATAAATAAATTAGCGGTATCCAACATATAATGTTCTGGGTCACCCTGGTCCACATTTTGGTCGATATCTGGAAAACGCCTTCAAACCACTCCCTTTTAAAACTCTCATTAATACCTTTAATTTGATACCCATATCGTACAAACAAAGTCTAGAGTCATCCCTGGTCCACCTTTATTGCGATACATCGAAAAGGCGTCCACCTATAGAACTAAGGCCCACTCCCTTTTAAAATACTCATTAACACATTTCATTTGATACCCATATCGTGCAAACAAATTCTAGGGTCACCCCTGCTCCACCTTTATGGCGATATCTCGAAACGGCGTCCACCTATGGAACTAAGGATTACTCCCTTTCAAAATACTCATTAACACCTTTCTTTTGATACCCATATTGTACAAACAAATTCTAGGGTCACCCCTGGTCCACCTTTATGGCGATATAAGGATTACTTCCTTTTAAAATACTCATTAACACCTTTCTTTTGATACCCATATTGTACAAACAAATTCTAAGGTCACCCCTGGTCCACCTTTATGGCGATATAAGGATTACTCCCTTTGAAAATGCTCATTAACGCCTTTCTTTTGATACCCATATTGTACAAACAAATTCTAGGGTCACCCCTGGTCCACCTTTATGGCGATATAAGGATTACACCCTTTTAAAATACTCATTAACACCTTTCTTTTGATACCCATATTGTACAAACAAATTCTAGGGTCACCCCTGGTCCACCTTTATGGCGATATCTCGAAAATGCGACCACCTATACAACAACCACCACTCCGTTTTAAAACCCTCATTAATACCTTTAATTTGATACCCATATCGTACAAACATATTCTAGAGTCACCCTTGATCCACCTTTATGGCGATATTTCGAAACGGCGTCCACCTATAGAACTAAGGCCCACTCCCTTTTAAAATACGCATTAACACCTTTCGTTTGATGCCCATATTGTACAAACAAATTCTAGGGTCACCCCTGGTCCACCTTTATGGCGATATCTCGAAACGGCGTCCACCTATGGAACTAAGGATTACTCCATTTTAAAATGCTCATTAACACCTTTCATTTGATACCCATATTGTACAAACGCATTCTAGAGTCACCCCTGGTCCACCTTTATGGCGATATTTCGAAAAGGCGACCACCTATACAACAAGCACCACTCCCTTTTAAAACCCTCATTAATACCTTTAATTTGATACCCATATCGTACAAACACATTCTAGAGACACCCCTGATCCACCTTTATGGCGATATTTCGAAACGGCATCCACCTATAGAACTAAGGCCCACTCCCTTTTAAAATACTCATTAACACCATTCGTTGTATGCCCATATTGTACAAACAAATTCTAGGGTCACCCCTGGTCCACCTCTTTGGCGATATCTTGAAAAGGCGTCCACCTATGGAACTAAGGATTACTCCCTTTTAAAATACTCATTAACACCTTTCATTTGATACCCATATCGTACAAACGCATTCTAGAGTTAACCCTGATCCACCTTTATGGCTATATCCCTAAATGGCGTCCACCTATAGAACCATTGCCCACTTCCTCATAAAATACTCTTTAATGCCTTTCATTTGATACACATTCCAGGGTTTCCCTCGATTCATTTTCCTACATGGTTATTTTCCCTTATGTTGTCACCATAGCTCTCAACTGAGTATGTAATGTTCGGTTACACCCGAACTTAACCTTCCTTACTTGTTTAGTGTTGTTGTTGCGTTAACACTGCTTCGCCCCATTTAATGGGCATGACATGGGCACTCACAAATTGTCAACAAAGTCCTCTAACGGGAGTACAAGGACACTAGCTGTTTCAACAGGGGCTGACCATAGGGAGATTGGTGTTAGAGGCGTAGGTTCCACATTACAATTGAAAAGATGATTGGTGTCATGTGTGGACACATCGCACGAGGACATACATTATGTGTGTCGGCGTTGATTCAGTATCCAGAACGAAGTTGAGCCTGGGTGACTTGTGTATCCCTTGGTAGTGTGCTTTCTTTTTCCGCAAGGGTGAGATATTGCATATTAATAACAGGGTTCACTGGGCGCGTCCTGGCAAAAGCATTTACCGATTCTGTGTGGATCAGCCTGCTTATGCTGTATCAAACGGATGTGTTGGCAGGTCCCAGATCTCGTGATAGTGCTTTTGGAGATGTTCCCTTAACCCCCGTGTAGGCGGTGCTAGATCAAGCAGTTGTGGCTAGGATGTCCTGGTTTATGACAGTTTATCAAAAACTGCCTGTTCAGCATTTCGTTGTGCTCTTCAATGTTGAGCTCTTTGGCCTCACTTTGTAGGGGGTGTTCGGTGGTCATAAGGAGACATCGAGTGGCAGCATTTTGACAGGCATGCATACTTTTCCAGTATGCGTTTTTAAGACCAGGCCCCTGTTTTAGTAAATTAGTTACTCGTACGCGCCGCCGTGGTGTGATGGTAGCGTGCTCCGCCTACCATACCGAAGACCCTGGGTTCACTCCCCAGGCAAATCAACATCAAAATTTTAGAAACAAGTTTTTTCAATTAGAAGAAAATTTGTCTAAGCGGGGTCGCCCCTCGGAGGTATTTGGCAAGCACTACGAGTGTATTTCTGCCATAAAAAGCTCTTAATGGTTCAGCCGTTCGGAGTCGGCATAAAATAAGTAGGTCCCGTCCCTCCAATTTGTAGAAAAATTAAAAAAAGAGCACGACGCAAATTGGAAGAGAAGCTCGGCCTTAAATCTCTTCGGAGGTTATCGCGCTTTTCATTTAGTTTTTTTTTTTAGTTACTCGTACGCTTATTTGTCGGCAGCCATTGATGGGATTATGGCAGTGGGGTTCGGTGGCCCATATTACGACATAAATTCTTATACATAGCTGCAAATACACTGTATTCAAATTTCAGCCTAAATTTGAAACTATTCACCGGTTTATTGAATTTTTGAAACTTGTTTGTAACAAATGGGAAACCTCTCAATTTACTACTATGTTTTATTTTTTATTTTATTCAAATCCCAATATAGAAACTTGTATAAGGGGTGAAGACCCTTGGAAACTTTTAAAGACATGTGATTTGAGGACATGCACCTAAAATGTCCGTCCCCTTAATGAGATTGGTGCATATGTCCGGCTGGTTGATGTCTTCGTGAAGGAAAAACTCACATTAATGCCATCCAAGGGACGCGATGTGTAACATATTGAAAGAAAACGACGAAAAAATTTGACATTTGCTGGAGTGATCGTGAAAATAAGTCTAGTTTCGGTGTCGGATTAGTGGTGGGAGAGAGACTTCGATACAGCCGTTCACCCATTTAGACGAACGGTTAGCCACTATGCACATAAAGGCCATTGGTGAGGTGAAAGATGCATTCTATGAACGCTTAAAAATGCATATGAGTACGCGCCCCGCCGTGATATAAAAGTCGTGCTTGGCAACTTTAACACCAGGGTGGGCCAAGAAGGTGTTGGTGGCTCCTAACTGACCGATGCTGATCGACTTCGCCGGGGTTCGACACATGATCATATGCAAAACGAGATACGTGCATAAAAATATTCATCAAACTTAATATTTTTAGTAATATACGTCGTGCTGGATTTGACTGTCTCGGGCAATGGCGAAGTCGATTAGCCTCATCCCATTAGGAAAGCTTTCGTTGTGAAAGCTAAACTTTCCGACTGTAGGACCCACAAACATTCTGTGCCCACATTCTTTGCCCACCCGGGCCTTGAAGTTGCCTAGCCAGACATTTATATCTTGGTAGAAGCAGCGCTCATACGAGACGACGACGATTTCAGATATCAAGAGGTTAAGAAAATGTTCTGCGGTAGGCATGCCTCTCGGGCTAATAATAGAAGAGGCTCGTTTCGGAGCCGGAGCTTACCAGATTCATATCCGGCAAAGGACTATTCCCATCCGCAACACGCCACTAAGCCTTCGACTAGTATTTTTGCGTTACAACAACATTTTGTGACACTATAGATCTGTATGTATGTAAATAGAAACAGGGTTTTTTTTCTTAGATAATTTATTTTAAAAAATTCAAAAACTAACATCGGGCTTTTCCACTCACACCAAAAGATCCCAAACTAGTGGTTTCGATAGATGCAAATATTTGTTTTAAAATATTTAGTCTTTTGATCAATTTAATAAATGTTAGTTTTGAAACAGTATTTTTCTTGGGTATATTTTACCGTAAAACAGAAAACTCTTAAGTAATGAACCTCCCTCATAGTGAAATTCCAGATCCGCCACTGTACGTATGTATGTACATATGTATGGAAAATCTTCTATATACATATAAGCAGTTATAACGTTCGTCGTTGTTGCATTTTATGATTGCTTTACAAGCAGTGCTGCTTAGGACGGCTTTTTGACCACAATCCACTTAAAACAACTTCACAAACAAGTGTGCGATAAACGTGAAAGCCATGGCCAAAAGCGAAAAACAACTAGTGAAGATCTCATAAACGAGAATAACTATGTATACATAAATTGAACACACATACATACATATGCATGTTAGCCAACAGTTAGAATGAAAATAAAATCACCAGAAATCTGTTTGTAACTACCACAGGCGGAAAAGTCTAATCGAGGTTTATGTGACGAGCCCAAGTGCATTGCTGTTTTGCATGTCCGCTCTGGTATGTGCGTGTAGTCGTCCGCGGAAAATGTGTGTGTGTATGTGTTGTGCAATGCCTCAACCAACTTGACATACTGCCACCTCATCAATCATCAGTGAGACCAGGCCTAGAAGAAAGCTTGCGAGGTTTTGACGCCGCAACATGCGTTGGTAAGCATATAATACCAAAGTTAATACATAGCGGTACCAAACTGTGTACACACCCATCCTCATTTTAGGTATTGTTCTAAGCTAGTTGGCAAGCTTACTTCGCTTTGGACTAAACTGAACAATTGACTGAAGATATTTCTCTCAAAACGCTAGCAGAAGCTTTGTCCTTTTTCAACTAAATCCTATAAATGATGTATATTGGAACGATTTTCCGTCATCCCTTGTCAAATTTGGTTTCGAGACAAACCGGTTTCGGCGTTGTGTCATCATCAGTGTCGACACATCATTTACGCACCCTGTCGGAAAATCAACAAAACAAAATAAATTCTATAACTTAACCGTATATCAACATATTGTCCATTTATTTGAACACCGAAGCAGAACCTTCGATTGGACTCTAGTGCACACACTGTTATGTAGTATGTAAAGCTGAGTCGTTGGTGTCAGTGCACTTTCGTGGTAAATATGCATAAACATGTATGTACATGTACATATTTACATTAGACTGATTGAAAAAAGAACTGTTATTACTTCCTACAGGCCCAATAGTTTAGTACGCCAGTACCTCCCTTTTCGACTTTCCATAGGAATCGTACGGATGAAATCACGGTCCATTCTACGTTTACAATTTACTCCCTCTACTGATCAGGCCATTATAGAACTGTAGGTATATATCTACGCGGTTAAAAGCTTGAGCATAAATTTTAAACCATTCAATGGCTTAAGCAATTTTTCAAACTTATTTGACCTAAATTGGAAACCGCTCAAGTTACCTTACGCTTTTTAATCTTATTCGTTTTAAAATATAAACTTAAGTCAGCAATAAAATCCAGTTATCAAAGCGACGCAAAGTTTAGTCTTTAAAACGTAAATTGCATTTTTTGATTTGGAAGTTATAATAATATTTATGTGTAACCGTGGCATACATGATGCAGTTATATTGCTAACTTGATTAATAACAAGTTTAGCGTTATTTTGTTCGCATAGAAATGTCATTAAAAGAACTTCAAAATAAATTTTAGAATTTTAAAATTGAAAAATGATTTGAATAATCCTGTGGCAATTTCAAAAAACAACTTAATTCGAGTTAGGATAATGGCGATACATAGATCTTTATCTGAAAAGATAGCCACAATTCACCATTGTAACTTCCTAAATTTTGTAGCAGCCCTTTTGGCGCTAGGGCTATGAGTAAGTAACACTGGGAGATCTGTAACGGATTTCTGTTATAAAGCCAGAATATCACTTTTATCCTAAATCGAATTAGGTTGTTTTTTCAAATTGCCACAGAATTGGTTTAGTGTATGATAAATTTCGAAATTTTTAAATATAACAGGTAAGGAAGGCTAAGTTCGGGTGTAACCGAACATTACATACTCAGTTGAGAGCTTTGTAGACAAAATAAGGGAAAATCACCATGTAGGAAAATGAACCTAGGGTAACCCTGGAATGTGTTTGTATGACATGGATATCAAATGGAAGGTATTAAATATTATTTTAAAAGGGAGTGGGCCATAGTTCTATAGCTGAACGCCATTTCGGGATATCGCCATAAAGGTAAACCAGGGCTGACTCTAGAACTTGCTTGTACGATATGGGCATCAAATGAAAGGTGTTAATGAGTATTTTAAAAGGGAATGGGCCTTAGTTATATAGGTGGACGCCTTTTCGAGATATCGCCATAAAGGTGGACCAGGGGTGACTCTAGAATTTGTTTGTACGATATGGGTATCAAATGAAAGGTGTTAATGATTATTTTAAAAGGGAGTGGGCCTTAGTTCTATAGGTGGACGCCTTTACGGGATTTCGTTATAAAGGTGGACCAGGGTTGACTTTAGAATGCGTTTGTACAATATGGGTATCAAACAAAAGGTGACACCTTTACAGGTGGATGCCTTTTCGAGATATCGCCACAAAGGTGACTCTTTAATGTGTTTGTAAGATATGGGTATCAAATTAAAGGTATGAATGAGGGTTTTAAAAGGTAGAGGTGGTAGTTGTGTATGTGAAGGCGTTTTCGAGATATCTACCAAAATGTGGACCAGGGTGACCCAGACCATCATCTGTCGGGTACCGCTAATTTATTTATATATGTAATACCACAAACAGTATTTCTGCCAAGATTCCAAGGGCTGTTGATTTCCCCTGCAGAACTTTTTCATTTTCTTCTACTTAATATGGTAGGTTTATTTTACAAAGTTTTTTTCCAAAGTAATATTTTGCGTTAATAAACCAATCCAATTACCATGTTTCATCCCTTTTTTCGTATTTGGTATAGAATTATGGCATTTTTTTTTCGTAATTTTCGATATCGAAAAAGTGGGCGTGGTCATAGTCGGATTTCGGCCATTTTTTATACCAATACAAAGTGAGTTCAGATAAATACGTGACCTGAGTGTAGTAAAGGTATATCGATCTTTGCTCAAGTTATCGTGTTAAAGGCCGAGCGGAAGGACAGACGGTCGACTGTGTATAAAAACTGGGCGTGGCTTCAACCGATTTCGCCCTTTTTCACAGAAAACAGTTATTGTCCTAGAATCTAAGCCCCTACCAACTTTCACAAGGATTGGTGAATTTTTGTTCGACTTATGGCATTAAAAGTATCCTAGACAAATTAAATGAAAAAGGGCGGAGCACGCCCATTTTGAAATTTTATTTTATTTTTGTATTTTGTTGCACCCTATCATTACTGGAGTTGAATGTTGACATAATTTACTTATATACTGTAAAGATATTAACTTTTTTTTAAATTTGACTTAAAAAATTTTTTTTTAAAGTGGGCGTGGTCGTTCTCCGATTTTGCAAATTTTTATTAAGCATACATATAGTAATAGGGGTAACGTTTCTGCCAAATTTCATCATGATATCTTCAACGACTGCCAAATTACAGCTTGCAAAACTTCTAAATTACCTTCTTTTAAAAGTGGGCGGTGCCACGCCCATTGTCATAAGTTCAACTCACCTACCAAGTTCCATCGCTTTATCCGTCTTTGGAAATGAATTATCGCACTTTTTCGAATTTTCGAAATATTCGATATCGAAAACGTGGGCGTGGTTATAGTCCGATATCGTTCATTTTAAATAGCGATCTGAGATGACTACCCAGGAACCTACATACCAAATTTCATTAAGATGCCTCAAAATTTACTCGAGTTATCGTGTTAACGGACGGACGGACGGACGGATGGACGGACATGGCTCAATCAAATTTTTTTTCGATACTGATGCTTTTGATATATGGAATTCTATATCTATCTCGATTCCGTTATCCAATCAAAGTTAATATACTCTTTGAGCTCTGCTCAACTGAGTATAAAAAGTACACTGAATGATAACAATGACTTAAATC
This sequence comes from Eurosta solidaginis, assembly GCF_040869045.1. NCBI lineage: Eukaryota > Metazoa > Arthropoda > Insecta > Diptera > Tephritidae > Eurosta > Eurosta solidaginis. Next base: position 85,997,082 of record NC_090321.1, on the reverse strand, counting down.
AAAAATATAAAAAAAAGATACAAGGCGCGATATCCATTCGAAAATATTTAGGCCGAGCTCCTCTTGTAATTTGCGTCGGGCTTCTTTTGATCTTTTCCAACAAATTGGTGTTTAAAAAGATTGAAGTTGGTCAAATTTCAACCACGGCCCATGCTAGTCAAATGATTATGTGAGCATTTTGACAGGCAAGACTGATTTTTTTCAGCCAGTCTAATATATATGTATGTATGCATTATGGTAGTAAAGAAAGTTATGTACATATAATAAATATACTATGAACAATGTAAATAAACGCTGAATCGTATATTTATATTTATAACTGTTGCAGCCATATTTGCTATATTTAGATTCATATTTTTATTAGGGTGCCACAATAAAAAAATTTTCTTTTTTTACCAGAATTAAAGAGTTTAGAATCTATAATGGGCCCGTCGAAATATTACGGAAAAATTACATCTTAGACGCAAAGAGCAGAAACCGGTTTGTCTCGGAACCAGGGCTCTGCATTCCAAAGCACAAATGTGCTCTAATTGCTTATGCGAATAGGCAATTACTTCCAATTTTCTGTGTACTGATTTCAATAGGCACTGAAAAACATTGAAACGTGTGACTCACTCGTAATAAAAAGATATCTGCTGACTATCTTAAATACGCAATGTTTGGATGGGTGGGTTGGAATCACGTCCTTTCCAACCCCCACACATCGCAGCCCTTCTTATTGTGTTAAATATTCATCATTTCGTGTGCTCGAAATCACGACCATTCCGGCAGCACTAATAATCATTTTCCGTTGCCCGGGTGGGTGGCTTTGAATGATGTCCTTTCCAACCTCCCGGACAACGCAGCCCTAACTAGTGGGCGTATATGTACATCAACTGCTCGGAATCATATCCATTCCGACAGCACTAATAATCAATTCCCGAGAATAGGCATCACAGTCCATCCCGACAACTGATTTAATAATATACATACGTATTTTAATATAAATTTTGTTCACTTTTTATGCTTCTGTACAGCAAATCCGTAACTATGTTTAGCCTGATTAATTGTTAAATTTGTAGACTAATAAATAAATAAATAAATTGATTCACGTAAAAATATCATTAGTAAATACGGGAGATGTCATAACGAAATCTACTCATTGAGCATGTTAACTTATTCATTCCGTATGTTCGGAACATTCTTCAACATTTAAGAATTTGTGGAATCGTTTTATATTTGGAATATTCGGACCTCGTGAGGTAATGTCAAACAAACGTGTTTCGAATATTCTAAATTAACGGTTTATCGGGAACACTTCCATGAATACTTAAACGGAAAAGAGCTTTCCGAAATTTCAGAATAAAAATGTAAATACTCTCTGCATAGCAAGACCGTACAAATGCTTAACTCTTATGTCAAAGTCAAGGCCGGAACATAAAGTTCTAAGACAATAAGCCATTTTCTGTTTTTTTTTCTTTGTCAGTTCATTGCCGCTGCTGAGTGTAGTATCACCCCATCTCAGCTACCAGTTCGAAATCGACCTACCTCAAAATATTTTTCATAATTTCCCACTTCACGATTTGTCACAAAAAGGCCCTATATCAGAATAAGGTTGAATAACGCCTTATCTCAGAATGATTTTCATTATTATAAATGCATTGGGATAGGGAGTTTTGAAAACAAATTTTGAATACAATTCTGACGTACGGCATTCTTCAACCAAATTCTGAAAGAATGGCCAAACCAACAAAGCTCTTTATCAATTCACGAAATATTTAGTAAAAAAATAATTTTTTCCCCCAAAAAATGTTGACATTAACAAATTTATTATCACTACTAATATACTACTAAAGGTACTTTTCTACTACAATTTTCGCTGAAAAGGATTGAATTATTCCCCGTTTTCCTTACTTCGTCAGAGCAAACCATCCAGATTTTTAATTTGCGAGTGTCAAAACATCGAGTACTTCGCCAAAGTATCGAGTGACGGCTCTTAACAAATAAAAACTCTTTGTTTCATGTAGAACAACAGACGACGCTTAGCACCTTGTTGTTGCTGTTGTTTTATTACTACACCTGTTGCACCTTTTTATGTATTTAACTGGTGGCAAGCACATATACATATTAAAATATATTTTGTGTGAAAATCAACGGAATCGGTAGGCAACCACGTCCACTTTAAAAAAAATGGGCATAACACCGCCTGAATTTGAAACTTTCGCAAGCCCGAAATCAAAATCCACTGAAAAAGTAATGTTTAAGTGTGGAATAGAGGTTGTCTCTGTTATTATATGTATACACACTTATTGAAAAAAAAAATATCGGTTTGCGACCACGCCCACTTTTAAAAAATCAATATCTAAATTTCTAAAAATGAAAAAGATGCTATAATTCAACACCAAAGACAGATAAAGTGCTGAAACTTGATATATCGGTTAACTTTTGAAATTTTGTACAATGCTGGAAAATGGAAGAGCAACATTTTACAGTTTTGCAAGCGGTAAATCGAAATTTAAGAATCATGCTGAAGTTTAGCACAGAGGTGGCCCTTGCCACTATACATGAAAAAATAAATGCAAGGCGCAATAACCTCCGAAGAGATTTAAGGTCGAGCTTCTCTCCCAATTTGCGTCGTGCTCCTTTTAATTTTTCCTACAAATTGGCGGGACGCGACCTACTTGTTTTATACCGACTCCGAATGACATCTGCAAGGCAGATGAGTTTTCACTGAGAGCTTTTCATGGCAGAAATACACTCGGAGTGCTTGCCAAACACTGCCGAGGGGCGAGCCCGCTTAGAAAAATTTTATTCTAATTGGATAAAACTTTGTTTCTAAAATTTTGATGTCGCTTTGCCCTGGGCGTGGATCTTCGGTGTGGTAGACGGAGCACGCTACCATCACACCAAGACGGCCGTCAGAAACGTAAAAGCCGAACGAAAATAATAGAGAATTCCATTGCTAGACGAAATCGTTTGGAGGCGAATCTTCCCCCTGAGCTGCCGTTCGCAATATAGAATGAAGCTCTAAAATGATGTCAACCTTCTCTTAAGATCACTCCACAAGTTCTCCATGGGGTTGAGGTCAGGTAATTGACTTAGCCATTGCACGCATGTCAAACTTTCATTTCTGAACCACTTTGATACCAACCTAGCGGAATGTTCTGGATTGTTATCTTGGTGATAACACCATCTGAGTGGAGCGTTTAATTTCGAATATGCCAGCACAACATTTTGCAAAATATTCCTATACTCCTCAGTGGTGATTATGTCCTTTATCCAAATAAAAGGTCAACACTTCGTCAGGAGAAACATCTCTCGACCATTATGTTTGAGCCTGCATGCCTGATTGTCCTTTTGGTGTATCAAAAAAATAATAATTTGCCATTTAGGCGATGTACATTATTTTTGAAATCATTACCACACAAATAAATTATAACTGGGTTAAGACCAATTTCGGTTACTCCGGAACCAAGACTCAGTCCCATTGACTCTTGTAAGTACCCAACAAACATTTAGGTTAGAAAACGATTAGAAGACGAATCGAATTCTAATGTATTTTTCTAAGGTAGAAGGTTAGAGGACCATTTGCGAAACTGTCGCGAATTATAGCATTCTCGACAAAAAGGGGACTTCGTTCTCGATATCGAGAAAAGGGTTAGAATTCTAATCGAATTCTAACGTCAATTGCTAATGGGTTTCTAATGAGAATTTTGAAGTGATGCGCAATTAAGTTCAGTTATTGAAAATCAGCGGAATTTTCATTGTTTCGTTATATCAAATACTTACAAATTATAATAAAATAAAAATACTTAGTTCAAAATCCTATCGTATGTTTCACAGTTTTCGCTTCCACTTATTTCCTCGGGATTGAGCTCGGCAATGGTTTGAGGTAGGGATGAGGAAGCGTTTTCTTCATGCCATTCAAATAGCACTTCAATAATATGCTCGCTTTCCTTTTTTAACTTTTTTTGATTCATTTTCACTTACTAGTATTTATTATTATAAATAAAAAACTTATTTCGCAACTTGTAATATTTCCACTATATTTATTTTGTTTGTATAACACTAAGAATGAGTGACCATGTCGTGCAAATAATCGATAACTGTTACGGCATTCATAACATCGCATTTATAGTGTTATTCGAATCGTTTCACAGTCAAATTCTAACCTTGTTCTCTAACCTAGTTTTCGATTCGAAATGCATTAGAGAACTACATTAGAATTCTAATGTAAAATTACAATATTTCTCTAACGTTAAAAACTGTGTTTGTTGAGTATTTTCCTAGCGAGTATTAGAATTATTTAATCGATTACACAATTCAATTGATTTTAAATTAAGCTTCGAATATCGTGAATTTGTAATTAGCCACTTTGACATCTAAATGTGTGTTTTAATAGTGTTAGAAAAGACCGACGAGCATTCGTTGGCTTCAACCATCCGGCCTTATAAGCATCTCGCTTTATGTAATAACCTAAAATCTTTATATAACAAACTAACTCTTGCTTTCATTGTAGAATCGATCTACGCTTGTCTGTTTTCATTATGTTTCACGATTGAATTCGAATTACGGTCGGTTGCTAGTAGGCAATATTTCAATCAAGTGTATTAAAAAGTAATGAGATAAATCGAAAAAAAAATTTTAAAAATAATTTTGTAAATGATAGAGAGAGAGAGAGAGAAATCAAGGTGTGTCCACATCTGATTTGAACGATTGTGAAGCTAGGAAAATGTTGTAATTAATACATACATACATATTAACATGTATATGTATGTATGTATACAAGTGCTTATGTGAATTATGGTGTTGTTTTTTTTTACTTTTTTGTATTAAATACACTAAAACAGTTCGAAGAGTCACGCAACAATGAAACTATGAAACCAAAATTTAAGCTGAGGTTAACTAAGAGTACCAATTAATATAGAAAGAGAAAACAAATTTTCAGAATAGAACTACAGGGTGATCAAACTAGTCGCATCTTTAAGATTGTTACTGTTTGACCAAAGCTAGAAATATACTTCCATTATCATATACTAACAGCGTTGCACTTTAGGGCTGATTACATTCACGACGGCGGTGTAGATGCCACATCTGTCATATTATTTTTACACATGTTCTTATGAGTGTTGTTATTTTCGGCGGGACAGAGCAGCACGACAATCAACCACGAAAACCGTTGTAGCCAGATTAAATCTAATTCTATTTTTGGGAAGCGACAGTGAGTGGCGTCCTTTTTATTTTGTCAATAAAAACTAAAATAGAAGTAAATAACAGATAGTAAAATCTAAAATAATTCTTTCGGGCGTTTTTTAAACATGATTAATATTTTTTTCTAAATTTTTCGCTACTGTTTGCTGTAATTTATATTGGTGGCTACCGCTTTCAAAGTAATCAAGCAGCCAATGCTTGGCTACGGTTGTCGTCAAGATTTGCTTTATTGTGGTGTGTAGGCACCGTGTTGAATGTAATCAGCCCTATTATTATTACCTTTTTATTCGAGTCGTGTTTGTAAGAGATTCCGAATACATAATAGGCAATAGTTACTTGTAGGCAGGGTTGCGTGATTTTTATTTGAATGAATCACGAAACCAAAAATAAAATGTATTTTTTATTTGAAAAATCAAATCAAAGATATTTTCATACTCAGCTCAGCAGAGCTATATTAATTTTGTTCGCATAGCGGTAATCCGTAACGGCATAAACTAATCTAGATAGATATAGACTTCCATATATCAAAATGATCTGGACGAAAAAAGAAATTCATTTAGCCATGTTTTGATGAAATTTGGTATGTAGATTCCTGGGCACTCATCTCAGATCGCTATTTAAAATGAACGAAATCGGACCATAACCTTACTTACTTACTTACTTAATTGGCGCTTAACCGTCTAAACGGTTATGGCCGTCCAACAAGGCGCGCCAGTCGCTCCTTCGCTCCGCCAACCGGCGCCAATTGGTCACACCAAGGGAGTTTAAATCGTTTTCCACCTGGTCCTTCCAACGGAGTGGGGACCGCCCTCTACCTCTGCTTCCATAGGCGGGTTCCGATAGAAACACTTTCTCGGACCATAACCACGCCCACTTTTTCGATATCGAAAATTTCGAAAAATCGAAAAAATGCGATAATTCATTACCAAAGACGGTTAAAGCGATGAAACTTGGTAGGTGGGTTGACCTAATGACGTAGAATAGAAAATTAGTAAAATGTTGGACAATGTGCGTGGCACGGCCCACTTTTAAAAGTTTTGCAAGCTGTAATTTGGCAGTCCTTAAAGATATCATGATGAAATTTGGCAGGAACGTTACTATATGTGTGTTAAATAAAAATCTGCAAAATCAGATTACGAACACGCCCATTTAAAAAAAAATGTTTAAGTCAAATTTTAACAAACAATGTAATATCTTTACAGTATATAAGTAAATTATATCAACATTCAACTCCAGTAATGATGTGGTGCAACAAAGTACAAAAATAAAAGAAAATTTCAAAATGGGCGTGGCTCCGCCCTTTTTCATTTAATTTGTCTAGAATACTTTTAATGCCATAAGTCGGACAAAAATTTACCAATCCTTGTGAAATTTGGTAGGGCATAGATTCTATGACCATAACTGTTTTCTGTGAAAATGGGCGAAATCGGTTGAAGCCACCCCAGTTTTTAAACACAGTCGACCGTCTGTCCTTCTGCTCGGCCGTTAACACGATAACTTGAGCAAAAATCGATATATCTTTACTAAACTTAGTTCACGTACTTATCTGAACTCACCTTATCTTGGTACAAAAAATAGCCGAAATCCGCCTATGAACACGCTTACTTTTTCGATATCGAAAGTTACGAAAAATTGAAAAAAAAATGCCATAATTCTATACCAAATATGAAAAAAGGGATGAAACATGGTAATTGGATTGGTTTATTGATGCAAAACATAACTTCGGAAAAAACTTTGTAAAATGGGTATCACACCTACCATATTAAGTAGAAGAAAATGAACAAGTTCTGCAGGGCGAAATCAAAAACCCTTAGAGTCTTGGCAGGAACAGCATTGTGGTATTACATATATAAATAAATTAGCAGTACCCGACAGATGATGTTCTGGGTCACCCTGGTCCACATTTTGGTCGATATCTCGAAAACGCCTTCACATATACAACTAAGGGCCACTCCCTTTTAAAACCCTTATTAGTACCTTTAATTTTATACCCATATCGTACAAACACGTTATAGTCACCCTGGTCCACCTTTATGGCGATATCTCGAAAAGGCGTCCACCTATAGAACTAAGGCCCACTCCCTTTTAAATAATAAATAACACTTTTCATTTGATTCCTATATCGTACAAACACATTCTAGAGTCACTCCTGGTCTACCTTTATGGCGATATCTCGAAAAGGTGTCCACCTATAGAACTAAGACCCACTCCCTTTTAAAATAATCATTAAAACCTTCCATTTGATGCCCATATCGTACAAACACATTCCAGAGTCACCCCTGGTCCACCTTTATGGCGACATCCCGCAATGGTGTCCACCTATAGAACTATGGCCCACTCCTTTTTAAAATACCCGTTAATACCTTCTATTTGATACCCATGTCTTACAAACACATTCCGGGGTTACCCTATGTTCATTTTACTACGAGGTGATTTTCCCTTATTTTGTCTCTAAAGCTCTCAGCTGAGTATGTAATGTTCGATTACACCCGAACTTACCCTTCCTTACTTGTTTATCTTTCATTTGATTCGGCAACAAAATAAAAAATATTTTTTATTTGCTATTTGCATATATGTAATAACTCCTATATTGCTAATAGAAAATGCTCGCAATGTGTTTTGAATTCGAAATCAAAACAAGACCGCCTATAAAACTTTTGTGATTGTAACACCATAAGTGTGACAAGAAGAAATTTTAATTTAGGT